>NW_024065081.1:209219-224312 GCF_009727055.1 Benincasa hispida
CCAATTAGTCCTCATTCCATATAACACAGGATAAGTAGATACAAGTTCTTAAGTTATTTTTAATTTGCATTATACATGTACTAATATTTCAAAATTGTTGCTTATTATAGTTATCATTGGATATTGATTGTAATCAATCTACAAGAAAATTGTGTTTATGTTTTAGACTCTCTTCAAAGTAAGGTTCAAGAGGATTTTCATGGAGTTATAAGTGTAATTGAACTTTTAACTCTTACTTGAAGTATTTATGTTTAACTAATGTTTTTAAACTATTTAGTGGATTGAAAACATGGCAAGCCAAGCACGATCTCTAACACCATCGGTCTTCTTCAAAATGGAAACCTGTAAAGGTAAATTTGCATTCATTTTTTCACAATTTATATTCATTCGACTTCTTTATAACAATTTAACAATTGTTTTCAACTTCTTTATATGCAGTTGTTCTCGTCAATTAGATACTGTAGGATGCGGGTACTATGTGCAAAAGTATATATACGAAATAGTGCATAATCCTACTACTCCCATTACTAGCCTCGTACGTAAATTATTTATTTTTTATATAGTAATAGCTTTAATTTAATAAATGGATGTAAACTTATGTTGAATTTATCTTTTCTTTTTCCTTTTTGTTGTTTAATATAAAAGATACATATACGCAAGGAGAGATTGACGTAATTCGAATCCAATGGGCAAGTTTTGTTGGCCGATTTGTGTAAGGATGTAATTCTTGTTTTTTGTCTCAATAGAACGTAAATGCTAGCTTAGAATGAATGTAAATTTATCTTTGTGAATGGAATTAGTACTAATTGATATTTGTGAATGAGAGAAATGATGGCTTGGTGTAAGTATTCTATGAAAGTCTGGTTCTGGTATTGTGATTCTTGTTTGTGGATAAATTCATAGGTGGAAGACATGATCTGTTTATTATTGGAAGATTTATGTATAATATATTTTTTGTGTTAATGGGGTATTCGATGTTAAGTATTCATGGAATTAGTACTAATTGATATTTGTGAATGAAAGAAATGATGACTTTGGTATAAGCTCTATTCTATGAAAGTCTGGTTCTAGTATTGTTATGCAAATGTTGGTGGATAAATTCATAGGTGGAAGACAAATATTTATGCGTATATGTAATGGATTGGAAATATTGATTCTTGTTTGTGGATAAATTCAAAGGTGGAAGATAAATATTAATGGGCTCAAGCAAATTTTTTATACTTTTTAATATAAAACAATGACGGACATTTTCTAACCCAACACGAGACATATAATATCGTTTTTAACTTATTAACAAAAAAAAAATGGATTCGGTAACGGAATTTAAAAAAAAGGGACAGATTCGGGCTTCAATGTCGGTTAAGAATTAAAAAAAAAAAAAACACAGGCTTTAATGTTGGTTGGAAATTTCACTGAAGACCTTTAATGTCGATTGCAACCAACATTGAAGGCTGTGTTATTGAAGCCCTTTAATGTCGGGTTAAAACCGACATTAAAGGCAACCGACATTAAAGGACTTTAATAACACTATCTTTAATGTTGATTGTTAACCGACATTAAAGTCCTTTAATGTCAGTTTAAAACCGACATTAAAGCCCGAATTTCTTCTAGTACACCTTCTCATACAATATTTATAGAATCTTGAATCAGCCTGACAAGATTCAAGCAACATCCTAGTTTTCTTTTTTCTTAAAATAAAAAATTAATATGTAATCATTAATATATGATGACAGTTGATAAAGCTAATAAATAAATGAATCCATAGCTTGAAAGCAATATATTTCATATGAACAACACAAAATACAATCTTAAACTACATTTGACTCGATTAGAAAATAAATATAATCAAGTAGAAGCTCAAGCTTAATTTTTTACTGGTAACTGACAAATATTTTTTACCTTTCTATTTCTCTTTGATAACATTTGAAGAAAAATGATAAGGAAATAAGACAAATATCATAATCGAAGTACTCTATAGATCTAAATAAAATTTTGGAATAAATGGCTGACAAAGAATATTCATATGAAAGCTTCTCTCTTGCTTTACTCATTTTCAACTTTTTGAACATGTAGAAGAAGTCGACTAAAATGGAGATTACAAAATCTAGAAATCTTGATCAAAATACCTTTTTACTGCTGCAACGATTGGAAGAATAACGAAGCAAAAGAAGTAGAAAAGAGGAAGAACATGCAAGCTTATAGTGGTTTAGCAATATTTGCTTTGGATTGTTACTAAAACAGAGAAGACTTGGGCAATTGAAGTATGGTGTAATCTTAAGGAAAGTTTCAGTCATCGAAATCGTATAATCATTAAAAGAATACCTTTAGGTATCGTCGATGGTTTGCTAGCGTCAATGGGTCTGTTGCTCGTAAATATTAGTGTAGATTTAGTGGGTTTTGGGTGAAAACATTATAGTCTCGACGGTGGGTTGAGGGAAGATTTGGACGTTTTGAAATCAAAATGTATGCAAAGAAGGACAGATTTGGAGGATTGCTATCGACAGTGGGTTGCTGCTCGAAATGAAAGTGAAGACGAACGAATGAACGTGAACCATCGATGTCTATGTGATGGGTTGGCTGCGTCTATGTGACGAGTTGGCCTTAGAGAAAATAAAATGAAAATCTAGAGCAAGAAGCAGAAAAACAGAGAAAGCAAGAATAGGGAAGTAGAGATAGCAAGAAATGGAATGGTAGAAGATAGGGAAAATAGAGTGTACCTTGTGAAAGTAAAGTAGCGGAGAAGAAGATGGAAAAGGAACCCTAAAGATGGAGATCGATATCGATGGGAAATCGGAGATGGAGGGAATGAATATTATAGAATTTTTTTTGAAAGGTATTGTAATGAAAGTGTGGGTTTGGGGAATCGAACCTCAAACCTCGAGGTCGATAGTATGAACACGACAGTTGAGCTATGCTCTTGTTGGCGAATATTATAGAATATTGTAAAAAGGGTAAAAGAGTGACCTAAAAAACGTAACCAACATAAAGGGAAGAAGTCTGCTGATGGATTTTGGGTAAAGCGCAAAAATCATTTTTCTTTCCTACTTATTTTCCCACTTTTTAATAGCGTTATATATAACATGCTATCCTAAAAAGCAATTAAAAGGGATATTTCTTGTAGTGACTAGTAGAAGAGAGTGTGAAAGAAGAATTTGCCAATAATGTGCAAAGTAACCAAAATAAAAGAGAGGTTGAGGGAGTCCAATTTGAGATTACTTGAGGAGAAAATTATCTCCTCAAAACCATTCATCTTTGAGCCTAAACACAAGAGAGCTTGTTATCATCTAGGTGGAGTTAATTTTAGATTATTATCTAATACTACTTATTCTGATTTTTTGCCAGACTTTAAAGCACTAATGAAGGAGCAATGTTGCCCACATGTGAGGTACAAAACAAAGAAGTTACTTAGAAAATATTGCTCCGAACTTGATTATGAACTCATCAATGGTCGAAAGTTCAAGAATAATAACAAATAATTAGATAATTAACATTTCATGACTATAAATTTACTCTACAAGGTGACAATAATTTAGATTCGAGGACGAATCCTTTTAAAGAAGGAGAGGATGATATAAACCACTTAGGGCTCAAAGTTATTATTAATATTTCTTTATTAATTTAGGTCTAGTTTATTATTTCCAATTTTATTCTTTCTAAACATGTGAAATAAGGGTAATTTTGTCATTTTATTATATCTATGATGTGGCACACATTAGGGTTTTGAGAGGGTTATATAAAGCCTGATCATTAGGTTGTAGGGGATTTATTTTTTAGTTTTTTATTTTTTAATTTTTTTATGAATTTAGATATTTTTCCTCTATATTGATGACTGAGATTCATAACCAACATTTGCAATTCTTGATCTAAGGTTGCATACTTGAGTACTCAGGTAAGTTTCTTAATCATTTTACTTGTTAAGTCTTCAAACCTTGAATAGAAGATTAGCTCTCCTTATCTCTTGGTCTTTGATCAAAAGGTAATTCAATTTTAGTTTTTTTTTTTTTTTAAATTGATATCAATTAATTTGGGGTTTTAGAATTTTATAATAGGGTTCAACAATTGAGTTTCCAATTTATAATTTCTAGGATTTTCATACCAGAATCATAAGTTTACTATTTTTATTCTATTTTAACTATAAGTAACCTAACTTTCAAATGTACTCAGAATCAATGTATAATATAAATAAGATATTTGATATCATAAGAAGAAATAGTAAACATAAGAATAACTTACTTTTATTTATCTCTCTAGGTTAACTTTTATTTATTTATTTATTTTTATCTCTCTTTGTTTTCTTTTTCTAGCCTTTTCTCCAAAAAATCTTTAATTATTTGTACTTTTTCATGTGAAATAAAAAAGTATTTGCATTTTTTCTCTTTCTATAACTTTATTTCAATTTCTCACGAATTTTTCTCTCAAACTTTTCCTTTTTAATAACTTTTTTTTTGTCTCTAAAACATTAATTTTTTTTTTTCACATTTACCAACTCTATGTTTAAATTTACTTACAATTCTAGATTTTTTCGACAACTCGATTCTTATCTATTCTACTAATTTTTTTGATTTCTTAATTTAATTTTATCTATCTAAAATTTGTATTTCCTTTCTCTAAATTGTGGTCATATGAAATCATTTTTTAAGATTGTAAACAAGTGTATGGTTTTATTATTATTATTATTATTATTATTATTATTATTATTATTATTATTATTATTATTATCATCATCATCTTACCAATGAGCTACCTTTGAAGAGTTGTATCCCATTTGAAAAGGGTAAATTTCTCATCAGACAAAAGCCAGACAATTTTTTTTATATCAATAGTATGTTATGTTTTACTATTAAATTATTTTAGAATCTTTTACTTCTTTTAGTTACTATTATTTTAGAATAACTTCAACTGAAAGGAATATTGGAATAAATTTCTAAATTTTCGATGTCAACAAAATCTTTCTATAGAACATACCAAAATTTACTCTAAACTTTCAATATACTTTGTTGCAATCTTTATGTTTTTGTTTGAAAATCGCCATTGCAAAGATTCTTATGTGCATAACTAATTTACAAAATTGATATAGAATTGATTTTTTTTTGGTTAAAAATTGTTATTTTTTAAAAGATTTGTTGAAAATTATAAGTTAATTAGACTACTTTTGTGCAAATTTGATTTTGGTTTAATTTAGTTAGTGAATTTTGAAATATGTTTGTTACTTTTTGTTAAAATCTTAGCAAAAGTTTTTAAGACATGGTAAAGTTTATAACCAAATGTTTAAGTTTTATGGTTGAATTTGATAAAAACAAAAGCAATTAGAATAAAAATAGATACAACTTTTATTTTATTATATTATTTTAGTCCAATTCAACTATTAAATTACATTGTACACCCTCTTCAATTTCGGTTTAAAACCGACATTAAAAGACTTTAATAACACTATCTTTAATGTTAGTTGTTAACCGACATTAAAGTCCTTCAATGTTGGTTTTAAACCGACATTAAAGCTCAGAATTCTTGTAGTGTAACCATCTTGTCCTAGTGATAAACGAAGAGGATAAGTTTGCTAAAGGGTTAAAAGGATATGAGTTCCATCCATGATAACCAACTACCTAAATATTGTAGTGTCAAGTGGGTTTTCTTGACACCCAAATATATATTTATTTGACACTGTTGAGGAAGATCAAATTATATCAAAGGCAACAGACAGAAACCAACCGGTGTAATCTCGCTGGTATCGTTCTTGCTGGCATCGCTCTCGTTGGTATCGCTGGGCCTTATGCTCTCGTGGTTGCTCTCGCTAGTGCTGGTATGGTTGCTCTCGCCAGTGAGTATCTTCTCGCTAAGTGATGACGTGTCTGCTCTTCCTCTCTCCATAACAATCTCTGCCATATGGTTATTTCCAACTGTACAGAAGATTCGATTATTCTTTTGTCATTATTCTAACAATCTAAGTGTATATATCCTTACATTCATTCAACCTGTATTCTCAGAAAAGAAAGAAAGAAGTGAAATATATTTCTGAATATACGAAGGAAGAAGATATTGCCTTCCTCTCTATTCCTGCATCATCTTCCCTGCTAATTCTTCTTTATTTTCTCTATTATCTACTTTAACCGAAACTATATTCAGGTTATATCTGGAATACATTTTTAAGTATTTAATTTAAAAAATTAGTCATTTTGAAAAAAAAAAATTGGAGTGTTTAGCAACTACTCAAAATAGTTTTTGAACTGTGTTTTAAACAATTTTGATCAAAAGTGTTTAAATAAAAATGAATTTTTTGAAAAGTACTTTTTTCTCAAGTCAATCCAAATGCACCCTTATTTTGTAATGCTACAATTTATAGAGACTTCATTCTTAACCAATGAAACAGACCAAATAGAGAAAACCTCACACCAAACACATCTTAAACCTTAGAAGTTCTAGCTCTCTTAGCTACCTCATTACATGCACAAAACAAATTTCATTCAAAATAATCAACCAATATATATATATACACCCCATGATCAAGATGGATGTTTCAAATGAAAATAAATTACCCAAATAGAAATTTGAACTGAAAAGAATGTAGTAATCAATAATAAAGATTATTTTTCGTTTAGAAAAAAAGGACAAAATTCCAATTCAAATCAACATATATTTTCGTCCAATCAAAATTATAGCCTATAAATCAAAAAGACCCTGAGGATATGAGCGATATCAAAATAACCACAACAATATTAAACATATGTGAATTTGGTTTTGTCTTTACTCAAGATTTAAAATGTCGATGTCGAAAAAAATATCCATGTCTCGATTTTTATAGAAATGTGAATTGAAATATCCATAAAATGTTGATGTTGTTGATTAAAAGAATTATTTTTTTTTTAAATGAGTATCTCACACATTTTTTAATTAAATTAATATGTTTAATATTTATATTAGAGATGTGTTGTTGTTTTATTTTTTATATTTATGAATTTTCTTACAATATAATAGAAATATGGAATTTATAGAAATGTGAGGAAGGGTAAAAGCCAAGATAGAGCATATTAAGGCCACACCCAATTACACAAAGAGAACCCATTTAACCTTAGCCAACCCAAACATAAGATTATAGCTTTTTATAAAGGTAATAAAAACGCTACGTTGGGAACACTTTCCTACGGTAATAAGAACGCTATATTGGGAACTCTTTCCTACCATAATTTTCCCTTCATAAGCAATAATGCAATATGATTCCATTTTATAAAATTCAAATAATAGTTAGACGTTTCTCGAATAATTTAGCAAATTGAGGTTGAAGGCATCTGATGTATAATGAATTGATGCTTATGCAATTAATTGTGCTTCTAGATATTGAAGAATTTCAATCTACCAAAGAGCTAGCTCGAGTATTAGTTGAATAAGCAAGAACACAACGTCCGAAAATATGTGACTAAGTCTAGACAAAGAGTTGCAAGCTCAAAACCAATAAAAAGAATGTACATATTCAGTCCCGTTTGTACCCTAGGCTACCGGTTCATAATTCATTGGCTCTAATGAAATTAGTGAATATTGGAGGGGTAACTTGCATACGAAACAACATAATGAAATTAGTGAGAGAGAGGCGGTTTGAAGGAAAACTCCAAGAGACACAAGCGAATGAAATTAGTCAGAGAAGAAATTTCAAGGTCGACGCAGATATTACCTTTGATTAAAAATCCTCCATTAAATTTGGTTGCAAACCTCTGATTTTGATGTAGCAAATCTTTGACACCGTGGCGTGCTGGAAAAGAAAAGAGGGAATCAGTGTGAGATGAGGGAGAGAGAAGACTTTGCCGTGTGGGATGGAGAGCTGATCTTTATGTCGGTTTTAAACCAACATTATAGGTTTACTAACAATGTCGGTTTAAAACCGACATTAAAAATCATTTTTCTTTTTTTTAGGTTCTTATATATTTAATCGATTTGAACTTGCAATTTTAAATTTAAATATGTTTTTTTTTACTAATAAGTCTATTTAAAATACACAATATCAATATTAAATAAATCTTTGAAAGAAAAAAAAAAACTTGAGAAATTCAACAAACAAATGAGATTGGCTCGTCGTTAAACTCAAAATAAAGGAATCAATTTGAAACTAAAATTTAAATTGCAAGGATAAAGAAAGAAAGAGAGGACGAAATTAATTGAAAATGTACTTTTACTTAATTATATCACTATCATAAGCCGTTATAAATAGTTAAAAATGTATTTTTTGGAAGTTAACTTTAAGTTAAAGCTTTGACTGAATTAAACATATGCTTTTTTTTAAAAAAAAAAAAAAAATTTTTGGGGAAGCTTGTTATAAATACATATGTGGTTTGGGTTGTGACAAATTAAGAAATTATAGGTTCCAGTTGAAATTAGACGTCCAAAAACAGTTTTAAGTTAAATCTTATATTAAACCTAAATTATAAGTTAAAATATCATTTTGGTTCCTATATTTTAAAATTTCTTCAATTTTAGTTCTTATATTTTAAATTGTATAATTTTAGTTCATTCAATTTTAATAAATTTTAAATTTAGATCACAATGCTAGTTTATCGTTGATTTTTTTAAGAAAATATTATCTATTAATATTTTATTATAAATTTTGAAAATATATTTATATATGATATTTCTTATGATGATTTGACTAATTTTGGTAAAAATTAATTTTGAAAAACTAAATTTAAGATTTATTGATATTAGGCTAAATTATACCAAAAAAAACCAACTCCATACTTTGTGTAAAAAATACTCTTAAATTTTCAAAAGTTTCAAAAGTATTCTTAAACTTTTAAAATGAGTAAAAAAAATACCGTTAGTCTTGGATGGAAACAATTAGTGTTTTATGTCAAAAATACTCCTTAACTTTCAAAAATTGCACAAATACCCTTAAACTTCAAAATAAAAAATTCAAAAATACCCTTATTGGTATTTTTGAAACTTTTAAAAGTTGAGGATTATTTTATACACAAAATACAAAGTTCAAGGACATTTTTTATAATTTAGCCTTGATATTATAGGGATTAAAATTGGACAATTGAAAGTATTAAAACTAAAGTTGAATCAAGATTAAAGTATAACAACCAATATGATAGTTTAACATAAATTACAATTTTCTGTGTATTATATTCATAACTAATCTTTTTTTCCTTTTAATTCTAGAGAAGGAATTATAATTGAAGCTGCTCTAGCTTCTGTTAATTAAATAGGCTCTTTATGGGTGGCGTGGGTAGGGGCGAATGTTTTGCGTGGGTGGGTTTTGTGGGGTGTTCAGTGAGAGGTTGGGAGGACTTGGTGCTTGAAGGCTATCTTGCGTTGTAGGGATAGATTCAAGCATATGGTTCGTTTGATGGTGGGTGATGGAAGGTCATGTTTTTTTTTTTGTAGCTAGTGCGTGGGAAAGTTTGCGCCCTCGTCGTCTTAGGGTGTCTTGGGCAGGTCTTTTGTGGTCTGGGTGGTATTTTGCACCACTTCTTCTGTGCGTGGTTAGCTGTAAGGGATAGGTTGGGTACACGGGGTGTGGAGTCGTGAGATCGTCTATTTTTTGAGTGTGGGTTTAGGAGAGAGGTGTTGTCAGGTATGTTAAGTCAGTTGGGTTTCTCTCATCGCGTGGCGGGTTGGGATGTTGAGTTGTCTTAGGTGTGCTGAGTGGGATCGGGTTAAGGGATGCATAGTAAGTTGTTCCGTGTCTTCTGGTATGCTTCCATCTACTACATCTGGCAGGAGCGTAATCGATGGCTTCATAGGGGTAATCCGAGGACGGTGTCTGCTCTGTTTTACATTATGATCTCTGCAGTTCGTGCTCGTGCTGTTTCCTGACGGGTTGATCTTTTTGGTCTTATCTAATGCGTTTACAGATGTTTTTCCTCTTTTTGTTCGTGTCAATGTTCTTTGTTTTGCTGTTGGCCTCAGGTTGTGGGGTTTTGTTTTCTTTTATTTGTTTTTCTCCTAGGTGGATGGTGTTGTTTGCTTTTGTTTTGGCTTTGTTTAGGTCGAGTCCTGTTTTTGCTTGTACTTTGTTGCTTTGATGACTTGATCCCGAGTTGTGGGATCCCCTTGTTGTTGTATAATAATATCACCTATTCTAAAAAAAAAAAAAAATTCCTTTTTTTTTTTCTTTTATGTTTGGAAAAGGTATTATATTTACTCTCATCCAAACCTATTAAAAAAATTGCTACATTATTTTTTATCATAAAAAAATTACTACAAGCGAAAATTCACAGACATAATAAACATTTCTAAATTTAAGAACGATATATAAATATAAAATTAGAAATTTAAGAACGATATATAAATATAAAATTAGAAGTTATGGGCTAAATTTATAATCCATTTGTGCCCCTCACTTGAAATTTTGGTTCTACCACTGGTTGTGTGGACATTTATGATATATAATCTTTAATTTATACATATAATCATTCTTTTAAAAAAATTGATAGATATTAATCACAATATGTAGTTAGATTCTATTATCTTGTTAATAATTATTCAAACATGCATTGTTTTATTATTTTATTAATCTGGGATAGAAATATGTCTAATTTTTTTTTAAAAAATATATTCAAATATGTTTTACATTTTTAGTTCCAAATATTATTTATTTTAATAAATAAAATGAGTATTTTGAATTATTTTATTATTTAATTACCTTGAAATCATAATTGTGTTGGCATACAAAGATGTGATTTACATATTATTTATTTTTACTTTCAAATATTAACGTATAAAGTGGTGTGAAGATAGCAGATATCAACCCTCTTATGACACGTACTGCCCAACTCATCCTATAAATCCATCTCTTTGCTCCTGGAACACCTGATAGACAAGTATATAACATAAGTAGTTCCAACAATTAACTTAGCCCTATAGAGCAACCACAGAAAATTTTCACTCTGAAGTGAGCCTAAACATCACCAACTTATATACATATATTCACAATCAGAGTGTGCATCCAGTATATCAAATTACATTTACAGATCTAGGGTTCACTACCCAATCCCAACTAATATGTACATGAACTCAAAATTTATTAACGCATGTCTGAGACCAAAGTAACTTCAGAGTCTATCAAGCTCTACTGTTCTATAGCAAACTGGCAACTGTAAGTTAGGCTCTGGGACTTTGACCGCTACCTGGGAAGGAAAAACATTGGGAAAAGTGAGTTGGGATGCCCAGTGGAGTGATTCTTTGAGGTAAACATTTATAGACAAATACATACCGGAAGATATGTAAAATGACTAGCATATAAAAACATTTATATATTTTCAAGGTTTAAACATGCTTTTCACTAAGCTCATGGAAAATAAAAATATCAAATATATTATAATAGCTTTGAAAACCTTGAAAACATTTCATGAACAAACATATTGAAATTCTTGTACCCTTTTTAACCTTAGTTGGGTGGAGCTCCTCTTGCTCACACTCCCAACGTCGAAACCTTAGTTGAGGTGGAATTCTACATCACTAATAGCATTGATAACAATTATATATGCACGTATAGATCTTCCCTAGGTTCGTTTCCTTCAGCATTAGGGTGGAAAACAAACCCTACATGCTTTCGTCTCCTTTGGTATCGAGGTCCCAGATACCTTCACAACTTTCAGTATTAGGTTTCAGAACTTGGGTACTAAAAACATACTTTACATAATCAAATTTTGCATAGCAAATTAGCATTCCTCATAAAACATAATATTTTAAATGAATATCATCCGAAAAAAAAAACTCATGATCATTAGGAATGCTTGCATCAAATACCACATACTAGAAACATCACACTCTAATACATTTGAGCTAACACTTTTCAGATGAATTCATGCGTTAAAACTCATAAATCAGTCATTCAACATAAATCATGTGTTAAAGCCACTTAGAGTAAAACATTCATGACTGTGCATAGAAATCAACATAAGAAACTCTTTGAGTAAAACATTGTCACTCACAATTTTCAGCTCGATCCTTCGGGTTTATAAGCTTCTCCTAATTGAACTCGGCCTGAAAATCACATTATTAATTTATAGTTATCCTCTAGATGATTATCTAGTCTAAACAGTGCATAAACAACCCATCATTTTACCATAATTCCCTTAACCCCTAAATAATCCCAACTTTACTTAAACTTCCCTAAAATCCTAATTTAGTCCAATTTAGGGTTTAATTTTGCAATTAGGTCCTTTAATTACTAAAATCAATCTGAAATCCCAAAATTAAGCTCCAATCCTAGGTTTTAGATGCCCTAAAATTGTCAATTATCCTTAATTTTTTTTTTCAAACCCTAATTCATCCAATATAGGATTTCACCTTATACTTTAATCCTCAAATTACCTTAAAATTTACATAAGATTCCAAACTAATTCAATCCCAAGGTCAAAGAATCTAATTGATACCAATGAGAATTTAAATTAAGCTTAGGAACATCTTAATTAACCATAATTTTGTTCAATTTTACCCAATTTCCTCATTATCCCTAGTTAATGTTTACTTAGTAAATTAATCGCTTATTCAACTTCAAAATTAACTTAGGATCCCAATTTTCTCTAATTTCGTGTTTAAAGTGGCATATTAATACCAATTGGACGCTTAATTATGCTTAAAACACCTTAATTATCTTAAAATTGAATTTCAAACTTTTAATCACAGACAAAAGATGACAGACAGTGGCCATCTTCAACCTCCAGCCCATATTTTCTCCAATTTCAGCTAGCTTTCCGGCGAGACTTTCGGTATTCAAATTCTCTCATTTCAGCCATACCCATTCGAAATAATTTATATAAGCCTCTTACTCATCATCTAAACTATCTTACCTCAAAGTTTGGAGTCCCGAATTGCCCTGAATCTCTCGAAATCGGTCAAACACTCCTCAGTCCCCTATTTTTTCTGCAAAAAAGTTGCAGAAATTTTCAAAGTCTAAATTCGATGTTTTTGGCCAATAAAAAGTTGCACTTTATTTTAATAAATATATATTAAAAAAAAGATATAAAATAATGAAAAATTATAAATATTTGCTATAATAAAATGTTTTATTTTTTTAAGGTTGGACTGACATTTTTAAGTATTTTTTAGATGGTGATTAGAGAACTGATTAGTAATTGGCAACCAAGTTTTTAAAAGATACTATTTTTAGTTTTCAAATTTTGGTTTTTGTAAATCATTAGTAAAGAGTGGATAATTAAGGAAGAAATTTGGAGGTGAAAGGAATGCTTGTAGGCTTAATTTTTAAAAACAAAAACTCAAAAACCAAATCGTTACTAAATAGGGCCTTAATTTTCTATTTTTTGTTTTTTGTTTTTTGTTTTAAAAAAAAGGGTGTATTTGGTTACTAGTACATTTTTTTGTTTTTGAAAATTTCAAAAATGATTTTAGTTTTATTAAGGAAAACTGGAAATGGGAAAAATGTGTATGTGCACATTTTCTCTGGTGTTAGATATAGGTATTGGGATTGGTGTCCCAATTCTCCTGGTAGTCTCATAGTTTGTAAACATATTGTTATTAATAAAATAAATATTATTTTATAGTTATTCACTCAATCCAATAAACTATGATCCGTGATTATATCATGTAACTTAAGCATGTATGTGGAGACATACAAGTGGATCATGCTTTAAGTAATAACCTAAATGGTCTGTAGTAGATGGATAAAGGAGGGATACCTTATCCTGATGACACTACGAATACGGCCCGCTTTGTAGATGTTACAAGTACTGTAAAGTGCTACAAATGGTCTGATCTTGACCATTCATGTGGAGACATGCGAGTGGGGTATCCTATACAAAGAGTTTGTATAAGACCAGACTACGAAATGATTAGTCTCTTATATAACATCGTTGATAATTGAGACTTACATTTCACTAGAATGACCATAGGTGACATGATCTTAATTCTGAGTGAATTGGGAACTCTTACTTATGAGGGCGGTCCTTTGATTTGTATAGGTGAGAGTTGCCAGATTACCAACTCAACAAGCCTACCATTTTGGAGATTCGTCGAATTGGGGAGTTGGAACTCAGCTACACAAGACGAAATTCACTCCTTCCCCGAAGCAGGGGTAAGTAGATAAATTGCTCCTTTAAGAGCTGATTTCGGGTCTTGAACATAGTGGCCGCACCCTTTTCTGGCCCGAGAGGATTTAGTCATAGTAGGACTATGACTTATTGTTCCTTAGAGGAATCAGTGGCTTAAGGAGTTAGATATAACTACACGGGCAAAACAGTGAATTGGCCTAGCTTTACTTACGAGTGATTTGTAAAGGGTTACCGCACTGTTGATCACATGGACACAAAAATATATCTGTAGTGCGAAGAGTGTAGCTGCCGGTCTTTAGTAGAGTGACCAACAATTAACGGATGGTGGATCTCGTGATTAAAGAGTTTAATTAGTTATTCACGTACCATTGGAGCTTTAAGCTACAAGTTCATAAGGTCCCCTTGGTAGCTCAATGGGTTCAAGTTGAGAATCAGATTTTGGGTTAGTTTAAAGTGTTCAAATTAATAAGAAGAAATTCAATTATATATAATATAATTGGTATGATGTATTTGATACACTATCATTGGAGGAACTAATATAAATATGATTTATATTAAATACCATAAAATAGAAAAAGAACTATGGTATACATGTTTCATATGATGAAATATTAAAATTATAGGTTATAAATATAATATGATAAGTTGGTTATTATATTAATTTATAACATATTAATTATATGATAATTAATTATTCTTTTTCTTTAATAATCGAATTGAGTGGGAGGTTATTGAAAGTTTTATGGTAATTGTGAGATAAAAGAAAAATAGTTTTCCAAAATTTGGTAGAGGATGTATTCATTCAAATTGATCTCATAGAAAGGCTATCAAGTAAAAGTGTTTTACTAAACGATAACATAGAGAGCATACACGATCGAGTACCGAGTTTTCTATACGGTAGTTACTCGTTTACTTGTTCCTACACCACTACAAGAATTTTGGGCTTTAAAGTCGGTTGGAAAAAGTAAAATCGGATGTATAATGTCAGTTTTGTTTTTTTTTTTTTAAAAGCGGATCTTTAATGTCGGTTTTAAACCGACATTGTAGGTATACCTTTAATGTCAGTTTAAAACCGACATTAAAGATCCAC
>NW_024065081.1:225817-420843 GCF_009727055.1 Benincasa hispida
CACCATTTGTTACATAAGTGTGCCATATTCAGATATTCCAATCCTGCAAACCACAACATATATATCTCCGCCCAAATCCCTCCCCTCTCGCCCAAATCCCTAGCTTTCGCTCATAAAGTCCATCCGCTCTCGTTTTCGCTCTCGCTCTTGCTCTCGCTAATAGTCTTTGCAGCGCAGCCCTCTCGCTCTCGCTCGTCCCTCCACTAGCTACTCTCGCTCTCGCTCATACCTCTACTCTCACTCTCGCACATAAATCCCCTCTCACTCTCACTCATACCTCTACTCTCGCATATTGTGTGGTGGTTTAATATTTGGTGAAATTTTTCTAGAACATAAGCGTCAAGTGAGTATCTTTTATGCACATTCCCAATAAACACGGTTAGTTGAATATGAATTATGATAACATTTTCACTTTCAATCCTTTGTCTTAAACCTTTTTTGTCTGTATATTTTTTAGGTGTTTGGAAGGGGTGGGGAGGAGATGGATTTCTTGCAACAGCAAGGAATTCAGATGACATATTATTATTGTTTTGTGTTTCTATTGTTTTGTTCTAAGTAGAAGCTTTCATGAACATTGAGGCATATTATTATTCTTCTGCTTTTTATTTGAAGAGTTTATGGCTGTTAGCTGTTAATGAAAAACAAGTTTATAATGTTTATAATGTTTTTTTTTTTATATTGATTAAGGTATTTGGATCAATTGGGGATGACTGCCACATTTAATCATCAGTTTATTATAAACAAGCCTTGATTGGTGGAAATTATGCTTTTCTTAATACCACTTCTTTTATCACTTCTTTTATCCCTAATCCTGATTATTTTCTAAATTTTAATGAAAATTTAGAAAAGGTCAAGGTTAATATTGCAACTTTTGAATTAACCATACTGACCTCGACCATTGATGCCGGCAATGGGATTTCGCCTGACCTGACTCCATCATCCGGGACCATACCTTCTTACAACTTCTATCTTCTAGTGTTGGCATTGAGCTGTATGGTTTTGAAGGAGGACACCATCAATAGCATAAGGAGCATGGAGGCATACTTCATGGTGGCACCGATTATGGAGGAGGACACGATCAATAGCATAAGAAACATGGAGGCATACTTCATCACTCTGGAAGCTCCAGTTCCAGCTCTGTAAGTCTGGACATAAACCTTCTAATTTTCTAGTCCAAAACTTGTCTAAGCTACATGTAGGAGGTGGAGTTGTGTTTTTAGTTCACGACTAAAAAATATCAATAATATGTTTTAATCTCCATCATTGTTCAATTTTTTTTATTTGATTAGATGTGTAGTTCATGCTGCATCATCCATCTTTATAAAAAAATTAAAATATAAAAAAAAAATTGGTGGATGCATTTAGAACTCCACCTTGCAAGTTCCTTCAAACAACCTTAATGTTTGCATATATTTTCATTGTTTTATTTGGTCTGATTTAAAACGGAAGAATTGATGATTTTATTGTGAAAATGTGTCAGTCGGAAGATGACGGTCATGTAGGGAGGAGGAGAAAGAAGGGGCTGAAGGAGAAGGTAAAGGAAAAGATGCCAGGACATCATTATGAGCCCCAGACAGTGTCAACCACAACGTTGGGCGGTTATTCGTCGGCCCAGTACTGTGAGCAGCATGAGAAGAAGGGAATAATGGAGAAGATCAAGGAGAAGCTGCCGAGACATCACTGAGGACTTGCACTCCTCAGGTTTTTGAATACTAATAAAGTAGAGTTACTACTGTGAATTTTAGAAAGGAATGGACTAAATAATTTGGTGGTTATGGTTGTGTGTGTTCGTGTTATGTAATTTCTGGGTTGTGAGGTATAAAGTATTTTTATTATTACTGTCTTCATCTTTGTGTGTGTACATTTATTTTGTTTATTTGGTTACTTTTTTTTTGGGGAATAAGAAGAACCTGGTGATATGTCAGTTTTATTTACTGCACCCCTGACATCTCATTTTCTTTTGCTTTTAATGACATTATGCTTTTAATGTCGGTTGCAACCAACATGCTTTAATCACTAAAGACTTTTAATGTCGGTTGCAACTGACATTAAAGACCTTCAATGTCGGTTGCAACCGACATTAAAGGCAATGTTATTGAAGCCCTTTAATGTCGATTTAAAACCGACATTAAAGGTAACCGACATTAAAGCCCAAATTTCTTCTAGTGCACGATCGAATAGTAAGTCTATACGATAGTCTTTTTCTTACTAAACGATCGAGTATCTAGTCTATACAATAGACTTCTTCCATCTCCTACTTACTCAATCGTCTACCTCCTTCATTCCTCTACCCAAAGTCACATAGAGCCTACAACTCTTGGATTCTCACACCGAGAATACCAATGTAACTCTTGTGGTGGTGTTCTAGTTTCGTTCGAGGATCGAGTTGAACTTGATTGTGATCGAGGTTCATTCAGTCATTCGTTGAGATCGAGTTCTAATCGTTGCGTTCGAGTTCGTGCTGTTGAACGAGTTGCTAAACGATCGAGGGATACTTGAATAAAGGTTCTTCAAAGGTTTGCATACTTTATCCCTTGTCTATTCATTTAAAAAAGCATGTTGTAATTTATTGATTATGTTTAATATATTCTTCTAGACTGTAATTTTTAGTGTTATTTCTCAATGGAACTTGGAACGATCCCCTTCCGCTCACTGGTGCTCTATTTAGAGTTCCTTTAATAGATGGATCATATTCAAGTAATAACCTAAAGGGTTTATAGTATATGGATAAGGTTGGGTGCTTTTATCTTGGTGACACTATGGATACGACTCACTTTATAATTATTACAAATGATGTGATCTAAATCGTTCATTTGGGGACATGTGAGTGTCGATATCCTATACAATGAGTTTGTATAAGATTGGATCGCAAAACCATTGATCTTTCTTTGTAACTTTGTTGACTGAAGAGATTAATATTGCATAAGATGATCATATGTAACTTGATCTTAATCCTGAGTGAATTATGAACTTCTACCTGTGAGGGCTCATCCTTTGATTTGCATGGGTGAGAGTGGCCTAAGTCCAAACTCAATAAGCCTACCATTTTGGGGACTTGACTGAATGAGGAGTTGGGAACATAATTTCATAAGCTGGAATTCATTACTTGCTGTATAGGCTAAGTACGATGATTAGTTCCTTTAAGTGCTAAATCTAGGACTTGAATAATAGAGCCCTCCCTTTCATTGGTCCAAGAGGGACTTAGTCTATGGTTGAGCCATAAACAAATTGTTCATTAGAGAATCAGTGGTACTTAAGGATACAAAGGTAATTACAGGGGTAAAATGGACATTTAACCCAACTGAAACCCTTATAATTACGAACAACTCGTGAAGGATTGACTTACACGAAATGATTATATCCATGAACGCAACACGTTCTGCGGTGCATAAAAGTGCAACCATGTGTTAATAGTAGTTTTCCCCATAGTTAATTA
Source organism: Benincasa hispida (assembly GCF_009727055.1). Lineage (NCBI taxonomy): Eukaryota > Viridiplantae > Streptophyta > Magnoliopsida > Cucurbitales > Cucurbitaceae > Benincasa > Benincasa hispida. The sequence continues at coordinate 229,254 of NW_024065081.1, forward strand.
ATGTTGGTTAATTAACTAAAAGTTTAATTAATTAATATCGAATCATTGGATCTTATAATTTGTATGTCCATTAAATTTCCATGCTAGTTCACAATGGATCAACGAGGACCAAAAGATTTTAAAAGAATTATTTGAAATGGTCAAATTAATTTAGGAAAATATATGCTAATTAATATAATGTATATAGATACATTATAGTATATAGTTAATTATAAATAAAGTCCAAATATAAACTGTATAATTTGAGAGGTTTAATGTATTTGAATATGATACAAATAATAAATTAATATGAATGACATTCATATTAAAACTATAGGTTATGATAAAAATTTACATTCGAATATGATTTCAAATGTTTATTTAATTAAATATAAAATAACTAAATAAATTAAATAAATAACTCCTTGTAATACCGAGGAATGGAGAGAGTGAAGAGTTATTTTTCCCTCTACATTAAATGCATAGGGATCTGTATTCAGCATAAACTCTCCATCTCTCTCACAAATCTTTCTCTTTCAATCAAAGCATAGAGAAAAAATTCTTTGCCTGAAAGATTTCTTTCTCCCAATTCCCTTATGCTTTCAAAAGAGACTCCTACAAGATGATTTTTACTAGAGTCATAACGGGGGGCGGGGGGATGAGTAGAGTTGTCTACTAATTTTAATTTTAAATTTCTAACTATGACAACTAAACTTAAATTTCAATTTAAGAAAATTAAATAGTATCAAACAATCATTTCAAGTTAGTAACATATATCATAAATCGAAATTCTAATTAATCTAAATGTGACAATTAAAGTTGAACTTCAAATTAATAAAAGGACATCAACCAATCACTTCAAGTTGATAGCTAAAAACATAAGTATGCAAAACAACAAATCGACCCCAACATACTATAAACAAATTAGAAAATAAACTAAGTGCAAAAATAAAGTGAGTTTAGGAAAAAGAAGACACCAAATTTATAATGGTTCGGCAGTGTGCCTATGTCCACTCTCCAAGACACCTTCTTGGGTATTTTACTCATAAAAGTTCTCTTGCAGGTGAGAATATAACCTATACGACCCTTTTTTTTCACCTATGCTAAAGAGAAACCTAGATTCATTTCACTGGTTCCGGATCTACTAACTTTTTCTTACAACCCAAGGTATACCCACACCTTAACACACAACCCAATAAAAAATTAAAATAAAAGAATCATGTAAAACCCGAACTCTAATTACTTAAAGTAAGCGTAAGTAATGTGATGTATTCTAATGAGCTAAATGAAGCCATATCTTAGGAAGGGTAGAAGATGGAAGCAAGAAGAAATAAGCTCTTGGGTAGTTAAGTTTAAAAGTAGGACAAAACTCGGCTAAGCTAAGGAAGGTCATGCTTGATGATGGAATGCATAATAAGCATATGAATGAGACCATGCCATCTAATGAGGTGTAGTGTTGAAGTAATATTGTGAGTGAAGTTAACAAAAGGAAATCCTGCTAAATCCTAGCCCTTCATCACCAAGAGTGGGCCAGGTGGCACAAGGAGGGTTCATGTTGGATTTTAGGCAATAATATAAGCAAGAATATCAAATTCATTGGGTTGGTTTGGACAAACTACTTAGGCTATTTGTGTAATTCTAGTGGCATTTGAAAGCTCTGTGTGTCTATTTTTTGTGGCTGAGCTTCTGGAAGGAAAACTTTTTGGAATAAGGCCGGAGGGGCAAAATAAATACGAAGGGTTCGTTTCTCGGGTGAATCTAGGCCATCAGTGAAAAATTGAAACTCCAGGACGAATTACGAAGCGTTTTGAGCTAAAAATTTGAGGTAGTATTGTTAACTCAGTTATAAACAACTTTGTAGAATGAAACTTTTTAAGATGAGGTTTGAAAATCGAGTTATATAATTTTGAAGTTTGAATTGGAAATTGTTGAACAAGCAGGTAGCTGCTTGAATTGGGGCCAATGATGAAGTTTTGAGTTTTCAGATTAAACGATGAGGAATTTTGAGTTGAAATTTTAAGGTAATTAACTCAATTCTAAACATTTTTGTAGAAGGAAGTTTTTTCAAAAGAGGGCTGTATTTTGAGTTATGAATTATTGAAATTGTAACAGAGAATCTGTGCATAAGCAGACAGCTACTTGGGAAGAACAAGCAAACAGCTCATATAGAGAAGGAGGATCTCGCTTATGAAGCCAATATCGCTAATTTTGTGCTGAGGATCTCGCTCTAGAAGGAAATCTCGTTAGAAATTGGGCTGAGTATCGCTGGTAAGGTGAGTATCGTTGGTATCGCTGGTAAGGTGAGTATCGCTAGGGAAAAGCTTGATCTTGCTCATAAGGAGAATCTTGCTAGTAAAGCTGTCTTTGATGATGAAAATTCCAGTAGTAAATGAACTATTTGAGGTATTTTGCTAAGAATTCTAAGAAGTTTAACTGGGAATTATGTTCTTTCAGGCCAAGAAGAGCTAGGAGAGGCGTATATCCCGTTAAGAGGCCAACGAGCTGTGCGTGATTATGTGATGACTTACTATTTTAATGATTTAGAAACTGTGATTTCTTTGAAGATATTTCTCATGCTAAGTGTTTAAATGAGGTGCCAAGCAACATATTTGTGAAACTGTTTTGCATGCTAAGTAAAGCATGTTTTCCATGGAATTGACATGATTTAAATATGTTATCTTGTCTAAATACTTTCAGCATGTTTAAGTAACTCCATTTTTATGATGAACTAGTATGATGATTAGAACACTAAGCCTTAGTGTTCGACTAAATGTTTATGACTAGTTATATGATGGATACTGAAGGATAATGAGAAGGTATCCTAAGGATACTGAAGGACAACGAGAAGGTATCCTAAGGATACTGAAGGACAATGAGAAGGTATCCTAGTCAAGTACCTAAGGTATGACGGTACTCAGTTATAACTACGTGCACGTAGGTAATACGACATCGAGGGATTGAGAAAAAGGGTTCTCCCCGAACAAGGTTGACATTGAGGGTTAGATCTAATAGTTCACTCTCAACTAAGGATAAAGGCGATCATATCTTCTCTTAGGCTAGAAGGATAGTTTGGAATTGCTAATGCTTATGAGTGTTTATCAACGCTTGGTGTTACTAATGTATGAGTTTTCCAAGTATGTTTTCCATATCTAACGCATGCTAATAGTTTTTACAAGCTAGTTCAACATGATTTAAGTCAACTTATTTTACAAAGTATGAAACATGCGTTAGGGTTAAAGCTAAGGTTGAATGAAACTTGATGTGCTATGTTTTAAATACCTAAGATTGTTAAAGTACATGCGTTGGTATTCCTAAACATAATGAAAAGGGATACTGAAGGTAGAGAAGGTATCCTAAAGAGTTTTCTATGCTATATTTGAGAACCTGATAGCTTAAGTGAGCCGGATACTAAAGGTAAGGAGGTATCTGAATAAATGTACCTAAGGTGTTGACGGTACATAGAAAACTCCACGTGCCGTAGGTAGTTCTGAATGAGAGGCTGAAGTATGGGTCTCCTCGGTTATATACCAGCAAAGGGAGGCCAGAGTATAGGTCTCTTGGCCGGTAATAGACGTTGGGAGCTAGAGCGACGTATGCTCGTTCTCAACTAAGGAATAATAATGTTTGATGGTGGTTTTAAAGGTTTTATATACACGTTTGCTCGGTATACTTTAGTTTCAGTATTATGTTTTCAAGCTTTCGGTTTTGAGCATGAGATTTATATTTTTATTAAGTCACTCACTGGGCTTCTAGCTCACGTTTTCAAATGTTTTCTTTCAGGTAGTGTTCAGTTCCCAAAAGACTATTCTGCTGCTGCTCTGCCGCTCAAAGAAACAGGTTGAAGGAAGCGTAATTGAAGATCTATGTTAGTTAGTACACATGTGTCTGTCTAGTAACTAGTATTCTTGATGGGGCTCACTAGGTTGTAATATCCATGTATGAATAATGCTGCCAAACCTTGTAATGTAAATGTGTTAAGTTCTGAGTTAATTTGTATGTATTCAGGTTTTGAGAAATATTTAACAGGTAAGATAGGCAGTAGGTGCCAGCAAAAGGGTTGGTAACTGCTGCAGTCACCATTCCGTCCAGGTTAGGAAGGTAATCTTGTGTGGGATGTGACAAATCACCTCTAAATAGGTAAAATATACAAGTTTAGATCAATGAAACTCCAACAATTTTCTCTAAGATGAACAAAGAAGGAATAAGGTGTTGGAGTTTTTTGTTATATAATTTTTCTCAAGGAGGTGGCTAGGAGGATGAAAATTGAATGATAATAAAAATTGAAGAATTTAGCCTCAACCATTGGGTCCAGAGTAAAGAGAATGAATGGTTGAGATTAAGTAGAGAGAGAAAATGGTAGATATTAAGTTCAGACAGGAAAATATTGAAAATGAGATTTTAGAATGGAATCGCCTTTTCTTTTTTTATTTTTTTAATTAAAAAATTTGGGATGTCACATGTTGAAATTTGATTAATAGGGCATGTTAAATGCATGCCTGGACCTATTTAGCTTAAGAGATAATGTCACACCCCACCCCAAGCCCACACTCCTGAGCCCGTGGAGAGGTGTGAGGGACCACAGATACCACTCTTTTGTGATACCTACTATCTAATTGAACCTTTTTACTACACTTAGTAAACTTAAAGTTAAGGAGATAACAACAACTGATTAAGTAGGCCCATTTTATTTTACAGCAATGTAATGTTCATACAACTCCAAGACTTAATTACAAAATTTACAACAATTATTCTTTAAACCCTCTGGAATTGTAATTGTGGCTTGTGGCAGACCTTGACCTTAGCAGCATCCTGGAACTCCTCACCTTCTGCTACCTGAGGGGGAAAGAAAAACATTTGGAAAACATGAGCTATAAAGCCCAGTGAGTGGTGTCTTTAAATAAACAATAACTTTGACTATAGAAATATACTTTTGAAAATCAATACATAATCAACAAGCACATTACCACAAGTTCACAATTATTTCTCCAGCCAGACCGCTGAATTATCCCAGCTCATCCATTGGTCAAACATTCCCAGCTATATCATTGGTTATTCCTGGCATGATCGTATCTTTAAGCAATATAACAACAATTCTTGTGGAAAATTTCCTTATACCCTACATTCCTGCCAATGTGCCTTTTCAAATATGTTAACTATATATCCCGGGTACAATTCCAGTTTTCAACAAAACATACAAGCAATATTTTATGAAGCATAGTAACACAATAAAAATGTATTCTTGTTCATGCTCTAGGGAAAGTTGAGGAATTAGTTTATACCAGCTTAGTATCAAAGTATAAGTTCTGGGAAGGTTAAAGAGTTAGTTGATACCACTTGGTATCAGAGTAAAGGTATATGTAAAACCTGAGGAAAGGTTGAGATTGAGTTGATACTAGTCCAGTATCAAAGCATAAATTCTTAAAAATCGAAGGATTAAGTCTAGGAAACTTGAGGTTTGAGTTTAGTAAAACCAGAGGGAAGTGTGGTAGAGTAAAGGTTTAAAAAGAATCCTAAGAATTAGTCGAAATAGACTAAGACAAATGGCGGAAGTGGCATGACCTAGCAGGCAACCGGAGTTGAAACTCACACTGCTACCTGAAGATCTACCGAGGGAGGTAAGGATGAATTTAAATTATTCTCGTTTAGTATTTGAGATAGAGAAGCTATGTTGTAGACAGTTGGGTTCAACATCTAGCTTCGCAAGGGCTAGGTGGGGTATCAAGAAATTAGTATCAGAGTAGCGCACTGGAAGCGTGGTAATAGACAAGGTTATAAGAGGTTACAATAGTGGTTGTTGTGAAACCTTAAACTGGAGATAGTTCGAGTAAATTTTGAGGACGAAATTTTCTTAAGGGGGAAGTAAATTTGAAACCCGGATTTCCATTTTTCCCTATTTAAGTAGGTGATTAAGGGGATTAACTAAGTGGAAGTTACCTAGGTCAAAGAGGAGGAAAATTCTAAGTGTTTAAATAGATTTGTTTAGTAGCTTTGAAATAAGCCTTAACTAGTGAAAATTTGGTTAAGTATGAATCCAAAGAGGAACTATGTGTTGAAAGCTAGAAAATTGACTAAGTGTTGTTCCATGCATTGGCCTTGCTCATTTAGAGGTTATTTGGGGGTGTTTAAGAAAGCCAAAGTGTGGCCAAGAGAAACGCATGTGGCAACCAATGTTTTGAGAGGTTAGAAAAACGCATGCGGCAGCCTCAAGTTACACGAACAAGGGCACTGGGCATTGAAGCTGCGCGCACTTGTTGATCGTGTGGTAAAAGAAGCAATGCTACGCGATGGAGGCATGCGGAAATGGTACGGCAATGCTACGAGATGGTATGCGGCGATGCTACACGATGGATGCGGCAATGCTACACGATGGATGCGGCGATACTACATGATGGATGCGGCGATGCTACGTATGCAGCGATGCTACGCGATGGATGCGGCGATGCTACACGAGAGATGCGGCAATGCTACACGATGGTATGCGGCAACACTATGCGATGGTGCTATGCGACGGCCTTACTAAGGATGAGCTAGGCGAGGAGACAAGCCATGGTGAGTGCATGGTGAATTGTCTTTGCGTTGCTAAGGCTTGCGGTAATAAGGTTTATGAGGACTGGTTGCATTGGTCTCGAGCAAGAGATTAAGGATGTTGACAAGCAACAAGGACACACATGCATTGGTCATAAGGGATGCGTTAGCAAGAGCCTAGGCAATGGTAAGTTATACCATGAGGAGTTGACTTGAGAACTAGCTTGACTCAAGGGTTGCCATACGTTGGAAATGTGCTATATGCGTTGGACATCCGAGGGCGTGTGGGCGCATAGGACAAGGCTTGAGCAAATAGTATGCGGTGGAAGAGGGTTGGTCATAATCCTAGTTGAGCACATAGGGCAAAGGTGAGCCATGCGGTAGAGGGCATGCGACCAAGGATGGGCCTTGCGAGCATCAAGCATATGCGACCAAGTTGCATAAATAGGATGCACAAGGTAAGGTTGTGTTAATTGAAAATGGCACAATCGAGGTTAGGTCGCATATGAGGAAAGATGATAGGCAGCAATGGCTTGAAGGGTGTTATGATGAGATTTAAAGATACCGTAAGGGCAAAATGTAAGGTTGGATGAACGCATATGAAGTTAGAAGGACACATATGAGGGATGAATGCATATAAAGTTGGATGGACGCATTCAAGGTCGTCATTCGGACATGTGGCTTTTTGGGATGGAATCATAGGCCTTAAGAAAATGAGGTGGATGTACAAGAAGACATGCAAATTTGAGGGCTATGCATTGGCTAAAGGAAGAGGAAGACACCTTGGATTGATGTAAGATTCCATTAATAGTGTAAGGAAAGGACATGACATGCGGCCAAGTAGGAGGTGTCGGCCTTGGAGAGATTTTGGACGCTTATAAATAGGGCCAAGGACTTATCTTTCGCATCATAACTCGAATTCTCTTCAAAGGACATTAGGAAGAGTGTATAAGGGCTAATTGGGAGGAGACTATGTATTGATGGAAGAACGAATGCGTTGGTAGCAAGACCATGCGTCGGTCAAAAAGTTCCAAGAGGAGAAGATGCTGTTGGACAGAAAGGTCTGGAAAGAATCAACTTGGGACGAGAAGTTCTCCCAGAATACTCATGGTTTGGAGTGATTCCAAAGCCACCTGAAAGCTCTGAGAGTCTATTTTTTAGGGTAGGGCTGATAGAGAAGAATCTCCAAGGAATCGGGCTGAAGAATGAGGAAAAGACAGGAGGGTCGAGCTGTCGGAAAAGCTTGAGCCATCCTTGATGTTTTGGTGATTCTGGCCAAATCACGAGGAGTTCTGAGCTAAGATTTTAGGGTAAGATTTTTGAGACATTTTAGAACATGTTTTTAGAAGGAAGTATTTTAAATAAGTTCTTGAACTATGAGTAATCTAAGCTGATAATTGAATATGGAATTTAGGGTTTAAAAGGGAAACCGAGGAAACCTAAGGCACTTCGGAAAGGAAAGTTCATAACCAACCAAGGTGAGTGGTTATTGTGTTATTGTATTATTGATGTATTTCTATATATATAGGTAAATATATAGGGGATAATATTAAATGGGCATGAACAAGAATACATGTTTATTGTGTTACTATGTTTGATAAAATATTGCTTGTATGTTGTGTTGGAAACTGGAATTGTACCCGGGATATACAGTTAACATGCTTAAAAAGGTACTTGGCGGGAAAATATAGTCGGCTTCGATCGGTGGGAAAAGATAGTTGGCTTTGGTTGCCGGGAAATTATAGTCGGTGATGACCGGCGGGAAATATAGTCAAGTTGCCTAAACATAGCTAGCGAGAATATAGTCGATGTGCACATTGGTGGGATAATAGGGTATAGGGAAAGTTTCCACAAGAATTGTTGTTATATTGCTTTAAGATACAATCATGTCAGGAATAACGAGTGGTATGGCTGTGAATGTTTGTCCAGTGGATGAGCTGGGGATAATCCAGTGGTCTAGCTGGAGAAATAATTGTGAACTTGTGGTAATGTACTTATTGATTATGTATTGATTTCCAAAAAGTATATTCCTGTAGTCAAAGTTATTGTTTATTTAAAGACACCACTCACTGGGCTTTATAGCTAATGTTTTCCAAATATTTTTCTTCTCCCCCCCTCCCCCTCAGGTAGCGAAAGGTGAGGAGTTCCAAGGTGCTGCTAAGGTCAAGGTCTGCCACAAGCCATAGTTACACTTCCGGAGGGTTTAAGAATGGTTGTGTAAACTTTGTAATTAAGTCTTGGAGTTGTATGAACATTATATTGCTGTAATAAAATGGGCCTACTTAATCAATTGTTATTATCTCCTTGACTTAAATTTTATTGAGTGTTGGAAAGAGGTTCAGTTGGACAGTAGGTATCACAAAAGGGTGGTATCTACGGTCCCTCATGCCTCTCCTCGGGCTCAGGAGTGTGGGCTCGGGGCGGGGTGTGACAGATAACCTATCTTATCTAGGATTAGGAAACTCATATCCTAATCCTAGTTGGACTAAGATAAACCCTATCTCAAATCTGCTATAAATATGCCATGATCGTTCCATATGAGAACTATAAACTTCTAACTTATTCTCTATTTTACAATTCTCTTACTGACTTAGGCATCAAGGTTATTTTTCTTTGTTTTGCAGATCATCTCTTCCTCAAATTACAAATTTACCGTTGTTGTCACGTGGAGGTCATATATGTTCTTCCTTGGCCAAAATTTGGCATAAACAGTTAGCACCATTTGTGGCGATGAGAGTGATATACCAATAAAGGATTGAAAATCTATGCAAAATTAAGGAAATAAAGGCTATAATGGCTTAGCTTTGACAATCATATTAAAGAAGAATTTCTGAAAGCGGAAGCTATAAGTGAATTACCCATGACCAAGTCAAAGAAGCCAACATGTCAAAGAGTTGAAGCTGAGTTCAAGACGACTTAGGCCGAGGCTACCATTGTTGAGGCTGAGGCCAAGGCTGGGACTACCAATGCTAAGAACGATGAGACCAGGTTGAAGCGATGAACTAAGGTAGAGATTGAGGCTGAGGCTAAGGAAATTGATGCCGAGGCCGAGGAGACCAAGTTGAAGCGAAGAGCCAAGGTCGAGGCTGAGGCTACCAATATCGAGGCAGAAGATATCAAATTGAGGCCAAGGATACCAAGTTGAAACAAATAGCAAAGGCTGAGAAACCAATGTCAAGGCCGAGAATACCAAGTTGAGGCGAAGGCCCAAGTCCAAGGATGAGACTCGACTAATTTGAAACGAATATCTAAGGTTGAGGCAATCAATGTCGAGGCCAAGAGACCAAGTTGAGGTGAAGAGCCAAGTTCAAGGATAAGGCTCATAATTATTAATGGAGCGTGAAATTATGATCAAAATTTCACACGGGGCTGACCGAGGTCAATCCTAAGCACTTTAAGGTACAATATTTTCACCATATAAATGCGTTCAAACACAACATGAATAAACCGATATCACATCGAAATGAGAGGGATCCTGAGGACATGAAAGTATGGTTAAGAAAGGCTTAAAAGAATTGAAAGTTACTACCTATACCAAGAAGGTGCACCTTCCTTTTCGGTGGCTCAATCATAAGAACTCCAAAGTTAAGCGTGCTTAGCTTGGAGCAATCCTATGTTGGGTCCTCTTGGGAATTTTCCTAGAATGCATGTGAGTGAGAACAAAGCATGTTGAAAGGACCAGTGTTGGTTTAGGGAGGATGACGAGCCAGGTCACAGAGGACGTAGGGGAATGTTGGGCCATTAGGGGCCAAATCCGGATTCCAAATCCTGGGCCTGGGGCGTTACAGAAAGGGTGTGTGTTCTAGTCGGTAACAGTGCATTTTCGATCGGGTTTCTTTGGCTATTTTATCCTGGGGATGACGTGGCAATTCTCCATACATACTTGCACACTTGGGCAGAGCCACGAAACGTCTTAAAGAGAGCGAGCTTCGTGACCTCACTAGCAATAATGATGTTATGATATCTGACATCAACCGTCCATTTCGATTCGAAGGAGCGAACTTCAAATGGTGGAAGCAAAAGATGTTGTTCTTTCTCACCGTCAAGAAAGTTGTCAAAATTTGTACTAGAGATAAGCTGATCATCTCTTTAGATGAACCAACTGAACAATAGTTAAAAGGGTTTGACTGATAATCTGTATGACTACTATAGTACTATGAAGACAGTGAAGAAGGTATGGGATGCCCTGCAAAAGGCGTACCGAGGAAGTCGGGTCGAAGAAATATGTTGTTAGCCATTATCTCAAGTTCCAGAAACTGCCCCCTTTGTGGAAGGACTTTAATAACACTTTGAAGCATAAGACCAAGGAGTTCTCCTTGGAGAGTCTTATCACTTGGCTAAGGATCAAGGAGAAAGCTCAGAAGTAGGACCAGAGGGAGGATGTGAATGCAGTACCTGGGAAACCTGCATCTGCCGTGGTAAAACCTGAAAAAAAATCTAAGGGGATAAGAGGAAGGGTCAGAATCGTGGCTCCAACAACTAGAACCAACAGAAAAAACAGAAGCCCTCTTCAGGAGAAACGGTACAGTTTCTCTGCTTTAATTGTAATAAACCTGGGCACATGGCTAGGAACTGTAGGAACAGGCGTCGTTCTGCTGGTTAGATGAACTTAACAGAAGACTCGGTTTTGAATCTTATACTAATTGCTTCATTCCCACAAATACAATGAAAATGGAGATTTGACATTTTATCTTTATTTTGAATCTTATACTAATTGCTTCGTCTTCTCATGTAATAGTAGAAACCTACAAATCTTAAAAGCCCATGCTCAATTTGGAATGTTGGTTAGATACTACTCGATGCCAAGAAATCAATGTTATTAACTTTCTTTGTTCATATTTTGGTTTTCTTTTTAATCTTAATATAGAAATACCCATTTGCCATTTTTTTATTAGGTTTACTATACTTATTTTATTTCAGTGATAAAAGATACATATATTTATTAATCTTTATTATTATTGTTGTTTTAATGTATTATTTCACTATAAAGACTTGGATTGAAACAAAGCAATGCATGTTGTCTAAATCTATTATTTGACTATAAGGAAATTATCACTTGCCTTATGGGTGTTCAAAAAATCAGGTAGTCCGAAAAAATTGATCAACCCAATCCAACCCGTGCGGTTTGGGTTGGGTTAGGTCCAAATAAATGAAAATTTTATAGCTTGGATTGGTTCATGGGTCACCTAAAATAACCCAAATCAACTTGAACTTATTATTAACTTAATTTTTTTTTTGCTTATGATACAATTAAATATACATATATTTATTTTATTTCTATTTATTTTCATTAGTTTACGGATAATTTATGCTCCAATATTACAAATATAACACACATGAAATATTATATCCATTCATGCTTATTAGACATGTCATTTGCTACTCATAAATATTTACTAATCAAACGGGTCTTTTTAAATATAAAAAAATATTTAAAAATATTTACACTTTATAGCACAAAGTTCCAAAAGTGCAAGCATTTTTGGAACTTTTTGCTATAAAGTATAAATATTTTTTAGATTTTTCTATTTATAAGAATTTCTCCTAAATATATGTTGAATACCATACTCAAATGTAGCAATGAAATAAAATTTCTAAAGTAAAATATAATATCTATCAAATTTCTTCTCAACAAATCATTCATTCATCTAGAGTGCGCGCACACACACACACACACACACACATATACCTTCTTTTGTACCTCTTCCTACATCGAATTCATGTTGATCCACAGTTGGCTTTGATTTCATATTTATTCGAATAGATCGGAACGCCTTTTGTTGCATAATAATAAAGAAAATTACCAAATTCAAGAATCCAACTCTAGATTGGCTCTGACAAGTGTTTCTCCAAGAGTTCATTGCAGACATACTAATAAACAAGCAGCAGCCTATGAGTTGCTTCTCTACACGTACAAAAAAGATGGCTTACTTTGCTAAGAACATTAACCTCATATCAAAATTCCTTTACCCCTTGAGAACTCACAAGTTTATGTTGCTTGACAACAATCCTGATCCAATTGATTTCACCACTATAAAACAAACCAAAGTTCACTTTTCGAAAGGGAATTGTGCTACAAAAATTCCACTGGTAGCATAAGTTTGAGATCCTCATTGGATGAATCTCTCCAAATTCCATATTTGGATTTAGATTTTCTTCCAACACGATACAATGTTCAAATCAGCTCTTCTAGAATCTTCCTCTTTTTTTACGATCACTTTTCGTGCTCCAATGTGGACCTGATGAACCCTAGCCCCATGTCTTGGAGGAGTTTTCCTGTCGGAAATGCCAAAATTAACATCAAGAGACATCTAGGGCATTCTTGGAACAACGTTTTTGGATTTGATCGACATTGGGTACAAAAAACTCTTGCTTTCAAATTGTTGGAATCGAATGTCGATCGCTATGCCGTGAAAAACCCACTACCTTGAAAGCAAGATCGGTGCGACCTCAGTGCTAAATCGCCAAAGCCGGTTGCTCTCAAGATTAACATAACTCCCGATCTTCAACGTGCACTCATCAAAGAACGGGTTGAAATCGATGAAAATTTTGCTCAAGAAATAGTAGATCTAGATAGGAAAACATGAGGAAGAAAAAAGGCAAAATCCTCTTTGTTACTTTTGTTTTCAAAAACTAAGAACCTTTTTTTAGAGAAAAAATGATTGGAGAATAAAAACCGTTTTTAGAATTAATTGAAAAATTAAATAAAAGACCATTTTACAATTAATTGAAGAATTAATTTTTCTTTAATTGAAACTTGGTTTGTAGACATTAAACATATTCTATTTTGCAATAAAATTGTTATTGAAATTTATTCAGTAAAAATGTTATTGAATATGTGAATTGCACTTTTTAAACCTAAATCCAATAAATAAAGAACCCCTGATATAGCATGAATACTCAGAATTTATGTAGAGACATAAAAATGGATCAAGTTTGAGTAGTAGCCAAAATGGTCTATAGTATAGGGATAAGGCTAGGTACCTTATCTTAGGGACACTATGGATGCGGCCCACTTTGTAATTGTTACAATAGTTGTAAATTGTTACAAATGAAGTAATCATAAATTGTCATGTTGGGACATGTGAGTGGGGGCGTCCTATGCAATGAATTTGCATAAGAAAGAACCGCGAAATAAGTCACTTTTACTATGACTATTTCAATTCGATGACCTAGGTAACTCGATCTTAATCCTAAGCTAACTATGAATTCTTGTTTATTTGGAATTATCTTTTAATCTGCATTGGTGAGAGCAGCTCAATATTGACGACTCAATGAACCTCACATTTTAGAGGTAAGAGCAAGTAGATAGCTGGGGACATAGTCTTACAAGATGAAATTCACTCTTACCCGACTGTAGGGTTAGTAGACATATTCTCCTCTATTTCTTTTTTCATAAAATCAATATTAAAATGTCAACTTTAGGCTTTGTGAATTAAGGAGGATCATATGATTCTCCTTCCTCGACTTCGGTTCTGTCTCCTGGTTTTCAATAACCCAGAAACTTGCTTAGTCAGGTCTTCCTTAAGTGCTGACTTGAAGTCTTGAACAAGAGGCCCTGCCATCTCTAAGGCCTAAGAGGGACCTGATTTGATGGTTGGACCACAAATCAATTGTTCATTAGAAGATCAATGAGACTTAAGGAGCAAGATGTAATTATAGGGTAAAATGGTAATTTTGACCCAGCTGTAATTACAAACAACTTGTGAAGAATCGACTTATTAATCATGGTTAAATCATGTGGACAAATATATATCTATAGTGAGGAGAGTATAACTACTAGGCTTTAGTGGAGTGTCTCGGTAGTTAACGAATGTTGGTTAGTAGGGGTAATGAGATTAGCCAATTAATCTCGATCGTTAGAGCTCATGATTTTTAGGTCTATTAGATCCCCCTACTAGCTCACATCGAACTAAACTTTAGGGCAGTATGATGAGAGAATTTGTAAATATTCAAATTCGAATTAGGGAATGAAGTTTTAATTATATACAATATAATTAGATATTTGATTGTTGAATTAAACAAAATTTGAGATTTGTGAATATTTAAATTCAATTTAAATATTATACACGTGAATGGGGATTCACATTCGAGATTGGTGTTATATTAATTCAATATTTGATATTAAATTATTTATTTAAAATTAATTTTTATAACTAATTTTATTTAAAATTGTTTAAAGAAGTTGGTTTTATTTAAAACTAATGATTTGAATTAATTTTTTTTAAAAATTGAAGTTCATTTAAATTTTATTTTGGAAATACAAAATTAAAATGAATTTTTAGTTAGTGGAGTTTTCGTATATCTTCCACTAAGTTAAACACCTCACAAATCCACCTCATTAATGGTTAATTAGGTGTCACCTTAAGATGCAATTTTAATTGCATGATTTTCTTCTTTAAAAAGAAAGAAAATTTCCGAATTTGGGTTCTTCTTGGCTAGCTTATGAAGCTGGAAAATCCTCTCAAAGTTGATAACTCCAAAAACTCTCCCCAACTCTAAAATTCCCTTCAATTTCATTACAAATTGGATCCCACAATCTATCCTAAGGCCAAAGAATAGTGGGAAAGACTCTAGCTATGGTCCATAAAGGGTTCGTGATCAGATTTAAGCACAGGGCAATTTTTGAGTTTCTATGGAGGTTGTATTTAAAACCCTAATTTCTTGATATGAACATGCCTGCTTTAATCTCAAAGTTAATATAATTAGAGTGCTTAAGATCTAAATTGCTTCCGCATGCTAATTGTTAACTCCTATAAACTTACTGTTGATTGGTTATATCCGTGGACATAGAAATATATCTACAGTGCGAAGATTGTAGTTGAAATTCTTTAGTGAAGAGGCCAACAGTTAATGAATGTAGATTAATTTAATTAAAAAGTTTAATTTATTAATTAATCTCGTATCATTGGAACTTTTAATCTATAGGTTCATAAGGTCCCTTTACTAGCTCACTCATGATAAAACAAGGAATAATTATTCCTGGAATAATTTGAATTGTTCAACTAATTTAAGGGAAATAAAGGTATTAATTATATTAATGTGATTAATATAAAGTATAATATATAGTTAATCATAAACATGATTTATAATTAAAGCTATATAATATGTGAGAGATAATTATTTGAATAAGATTCAAATATTGTTTATATGGATAAGATTCCTATAAATGCTATAGGTTAAATTTAATGTGAATAAAATTCATATTAAACAATAGATTAAAATAGAGATTTGCATCTTAATATGGTTAAAATGTATAATATATAGTTGATAAATTAAATTGGTTAATTAATCATAATGTATATTATATTATATGATAATATAATATCATTTGATAACTCTTTATTACAGGGGAGTTATTTATTTACATGGGTTGGGTGTTAGATAACTCCTTCCCTCTTAACTATTTAATATGTATTGTGAGTACAGGAAAGAGCAAAAGAGTTCATTGTAAAAGAAAAACTCAAACGAAAATCTCTTTAAAAAAAAGTCATTCTCTCAATCTCTCTACATTCTTACCATTCTTCTCCCAAAAAACTCTAAAGGAGCCGACATATTCTCTTCCTTGCTGGAGAATAGCAAGGTAATTATGTGGTGGTGTTCAATATTTTGGGTTTGGTGTTTTGGAAGTGTTCCTGTATTTTTGATTGTTTGGGGAGATCAAGCAGTGGAATGAAATTTTGTGAAGAAAGATTTCTACAAGGCTAAGTGCTTCCTTTTCTCTTCCCCCATGTTGAAAAGCATGCTTATAGGTTTTGATCGTTTATCCTATGTAAATTTATATGTTTACTTCTCTGTTATTTTGTGTTTTCAAAATTGATTAGCTCTTGCATGACGTTTATACACTTCTATGAGGAATTTAATTCCTTCAATTGTGGTCTCGGGCTGGATGGTGGAGGTGGTGGTGGTGTGGATGGTGCGGGTGGTCTCCGGCTCGATGATGGTGGGGTGTTCTTCGCCTCAGTGGAGGGATCTGGCTCTTGTTCTTCATGGGGATGGACGTGATCATCACAATCATCATGGTCATGTCCATCAGAACCATCGTGCACAAATCCGACGAATGATGTTGTTCTACCCTACACAAGGATATAATAACACTACGAGAATTCCAAACAAAAAAGAAAACAAATTACAAAGCAAAAGACTAAAATAATAAGACATATCCAACAGAAAGTATGCAACAAATCGGTGATGGTTTGTAACTACACCTTGACCTCTGACAAGTTGGATTGCATCTCGCGCAAAATACTGTCCACTCTAGACTCTCTTTCGTCAGGTATTTGACTATAGTCTCTACCCTGAGCCTTTGCTCTCTTTGTTGGTGGCTCTACAGTGGTGGCCTCGGGCTCATATGTCTTGAACATCTCAAACCCACAAGAAAAATCATCCTTCCCATGAGAGTGGAACATGAACTCGTCACTGCCCTCAATATTCACCCCATATTCGTCTCCAAAATTACGATTATACTGCCCATCCACATCCACATTTTTCTCATGGCTCGATACGTTTGTCAGCTCGGGTGTCCTTAAACTGTCTCTTTACATCAAAGATCATAAGTGAAGGGACGATCATCAACTGCCATTATGTTGAACTAATATTAAGTCGAGCTAAATTGTTATCGTATATTAAAAAAATAATTACATCACGTGTTCGATACCCATCGTGGGATTGTTGAAGACATCATGCTACAATAGCTTTTTAGGCAATGAGTAGGTGCATGCCCACCTTAAAAATCTAGGGACTGCATTTTTGATATGTCAGACTGCAACTCTAGTGGCTAATCGTCAATATTGTTTTGTAAGCCCAAAACTATAATAATTATCGGCTTCTTTATAAAAATTTTAAAAGTAGATTAAAATACAATACTGTTGGATTTAGTGTCTTAAATCTCGTGAGAGCTTGACATAGTGAGAGGGATATAACTCAACCTGCAGGGTATGTTGGTTTAACAGAAACTCAAGCCGTCATACTAGATGATAACGTTGAGGAGCCATTGACCCATAAGAAGGCAATGGTTGGTGTGGACAAAGATGAATGAGTTAAAGCCATGAATCTAGAAATGAAATCTATGTACTTCAATTTTGTCTGGGATATTGTAGATCAATTTAATGGGATAAAACCTATAAGTTACAAGTGGATCTACAAGAGAAAGAGAGGTGTAGATGGTAAGGTACAAATCTTTAAGACTAGACTAGCGGCAAAGGGTTATACTTAGGTTAAGGGAGTGGACTATGAAAAAACTTTCTCACCTGTTTCCATACTTAAGTGTAACAACCCAAAATTTTAGGGAAATTTTATTATCTTTTCTTGAATTATATTGTGAAGTTGAGACAAAACTGACTTAATGTGTTTAAAAAATTCAATTTTAATTTAATGTGACAAGGAATTAGGGGTTTGTTTTAATTTAATTAAAGGATTTGGAAAGGTTGGATTTTATTTGAATTTTATTTGGATTTACTTCTATTGGTGGATTTTTATTTGGAATTGAATAATTAGATTGAGATAATTTTTTTATAGGAATAAATGGATTATGTAAGTCCAGAGTGTCCCAGTGACCATTAATGGATTCCTCGTCATCGCCAGGTATGTCATTTTTAAAAATAAATCAAGAGTAATATGCACAAGATTATGTTGAGTTATGATCGTAATTGACATGTTTTTCTTGATGAAGATTTTTTTAAAAATTGGATGTGTTAAATTGTTAAGCAATGGTACAAGTTAGAGGAAGAGGTAGTCGTGGCATGAATGCTAGAGGAGATGGAAATCTGGAAGGACGTAAACTAGTAGTTCAAGATCCACCTATTTGAAACCCTACTACGTTAGGAATGCAGGACCAGTAAGTTCAGGATCCTCTACTGCCTAGTGGCCCTTCTGGGTCGAGGTGGTAGAGAACATAACCAAGTATACTGTTATGGCTGCGATAATAGGAGAGGCTGTTAAAATGACCTTATTTGGACAAATAAGGGATATTGTGGCAGAGAAGGTAGCTCAACAAACTCAGACACAACAAATACCACCCCCGCAGGCCCAGTTGACACAGGTGCAGGCTCGGAATCAGAATTTACAAAACTTAGCATTTGTTAGATTTCAGAAAGTATAACCCTCATACGTTCATTGGGCCACTAAAGGACTCAACTAAGGCGTAACTGTGGTTATCTACAATGGAGACAATTGTTTTTATATATGAAGTGCCTTGAAGATAAAAATACTTCTGTGCGTCGTCTTCTTACTCACTGAGAATGCCCAGCATTGGTGGTGCTCGGCAAAAAGAATGATAGAAACTAATGGTGGACAGGTGAACTGGGACCAGTTCAAGGAACGATTCTATGAGAAGTACTTTTTTACTAGGGTGAGGTACAAGAAACAAAGAAGTTTACGAACCTAAAATAAGGGTTCATAACCGTAGAGGAGTATAAGGAGGAATTTGATAGATTATCTTGCTTTGTCCTTGACTTGTTGTCCATAGAGGCAAAGAGGGCTAAGAGATTTGTTAAGGTACTTTGAGATGGAGTGCGGGTATTATGCATGTTGGATTTTATGTCCTAAAACTCGTAGTTTGTAAATTAATAAACATATTCTGTTTTGTTTTTCGATAAAGTTGTTATTGAAATTGTAATCTTGAATCCAATAAACTAAGGTCTTGAGACTATTTAATGTAGTTTGAACTTTATGTAATAACATAAATGTAGATCAAGTTCAAATATATAGCCAAAATGATCTATAGTATATGAATAAGGTTGGGCGCCTTATTCTGGGGACACTATGGATGCAGCCCACTTTGTAGTTAGTACAAACGATTGATCCTGAATCGTTCATATAGAGATATGTGAGTGGGGGCATCCTATGCAATGAGTTTGCATAAGACTGAACCATGAAATAGTCACTTTTTACGTTGTAAATGCCGTTTTATGTATAAAATTGACTATTTCGTTAATTGATGACCTAGGTAACTTAATCTTAATCCTAAGCTAACTATGAACTCCTATTCACTCGGAATTATCCTTAGATCTACATAGGTGAGGACAGCTCATCATCGATGGCCCAATAAGCCTCCCATTTCAGGGGTAAGATCGGGTGGATAGCTGGGAACATAAGGTGCAAGACGGAATTCACTCCTACCCGTTATAGGGATAGTAGATAGGTTGTTCCCTTTAGTACTGAATCCAGGTCTTGAACAAGGGGCCCCACCCTCTCCTTGGCCCAAGAGGGATTCGGTTATTGGTTAAACCTTAAACCAATTGTTCAAGAGAATCAGTGGAACTTAAGAACAAGATGTAGTCTTGGGGGTAAAACGGTTTTTATGACCCAGTCGAGATTACAAACAACCTATGAAGGATTAGCTTACTAATCATGGTTATATCAAATGGACACAAATATATCTATAGTGAGGGGAGTGCAACTACGAGACTATAGTGGAATGACTCGTTAGTTAATGAATGTTGATTAGTTCCATCTAAAGAGTTTAGCTATCTAATCTCGGATCGTTGGAGCCCATGATCTATAGGTCCATTAGGTTCCTCTACTAGCTCATATGGAATTAACTTAGAATAGTATGATAGAATAATTCGAATTGTTTGAATTAGGTAAAGAGAGAGAAACCAACAAGTATATGTGATATAGTGGTCGAATTTTTCAGTTTAGAGATACAACTTTAATATTTAAATGTGATTTAAATATCAAGAATATGAATACGTTCGTATTCGGAAGCTCGAAAATAATGGAAATAGTCAAAGATATAAAAAGTCAAAGAGTTGACTTTTGACTTTGAAAAGTCAAACTTTGACCGACCTTATATTTAAATGTGATTTGAATTTTGAGAAAATGAATGCGGATTCATGCTTGGGTGGTCAAAATTAGTCAACACGAAAAAAATCATAAAAAGTCAAAATATTGACTTTTTGGTCAAAGTTTGATTTTGACCAAATGACCCTTTGACTAAAGTTAGTGGGAAAATCTAAACTTTTGTAGGATAATTCCACTAACAAAATAGTGGGCAAGGTGTTGGCTCATAGTGGAGACATTAAGCTCACTAAGATAGTGGATTATAGGTGTTGGATTTTTATGGATTTGGTTCATGCAATTGTTGCATGGTTTTTTCTATAAAATGGGTTTTTGAAATTAAATTAAAGACTTTTGACAATTTGGCAATTTTGTTTTCAAAATTGGGCTGAAAAACCAAACCCAAACCCTACCCAAATTCCATCTTATTTTCCATCTCTTTTCTCTCTCTTGGTTTTCTTCATCCAATGGGTTCTACAACCCGGTTCTAAGTCCAGAGGATAGTAGGTCAACTCTAGTGGTGGTCTGTCTGTGTTGGGGTCGAGATTCAACGAGTAAAAGCAAGTTTCGGGAGCTTCAAAGGTTGTATGCTATCCACTTTTATTTACTGTTTTTCCTCTTCAAATTGCATGCTTATTTCTTTTTGTTTAGAAGCAATTAGAGTATAATTAGGTCCTAATTCCGCTATGTATGTCTCGTGTTCCATCAATGCAGACTCTAGAGCCGACTACCTATGCAGTGGCTTTCCGCACAGTGACAAATTTAATCATCTTTGAAAACCGACAAAAGAAACAAATTGTAGTGGTACGAACGCAGAAAAGAAATTTTGATGCCCAACTTAGCATTGCATAGTTCCACATTATAAGAGGAAACATGATTGGAAATGCAATAGACGCGTGGATGGTGGAAGTTAAATAAAAAAGATCAAATTGATTGTTGATGTGAAAAGTTTATGGTAGAGCCAATGAACTTCTGATGCAAGGTAGGTGGTACGACAGGGTATGGAATTTAATGCAAGGTGTCAACATAATGATTAGAAAGAGACAAAGAACCTTCTTCTTGACGCCTACAAATAGCTCATGAGATCAAAGGAGGAAAAAAAAAGAAAGGGAACATAACCAAGAGATTGGCAAAGCTCTGCTCATTTTTCTATTACCCATTTTTCCATAACCACCCTCTCGAGGTTTTCCTTGCAGAATTTTGAGTGAAAGTTCAAGGTTTCTTTCTGTAAAGGAGGAAGAAGGACTTCACCACCGTCATAACCATCGTGTAGCAGTGAAGTAGTCACCATAGGAAGACATAAGAAATTGCAGCCCACAATTTGACTTTCTATCCTTATTTTCTTGTTTCATTTTTCTATTCATCAATGTTTGTATTATTCTATAAATTTGTAAAAAATAACTTTTATTATCAATATGGACACCTTTACATTTTCTCATCCATCCATGTCTCTTCCATCAAGCATGAGCAACTAAATTCATAATGGGTTGGGAAAGATAAAGTTAACATATACTAAGTAATGCATAAGTAAGCATTATCTTGGTCAATGTGTGCATCATGAAATATTTAAATCAAATCGAGAGATTGCTCTAGATATAATTAATCACTGCTTGAAAAAGTAAAGTGTCACACCCCATCCCAAACTACTTTCTGAGCCTAAGAAAGGACATGACTGCAGCAGTTATTAACCCTTTTATTGACACTTACTTCCTAATAACTCTTGCGAAAATAACTCTGATACCAATGAACAAATTCAACAATCAATTGATTAAGTAGGCCCATTTTATATTACAACAGTTTAATGTTTATACAACTCCAAGACTCAACTACAAAGTTTACAAGAACAACTGTAAAACCCTTCGAAAGTGTAACTGTGGCATGTGGCAGACTTTAACCTTAGCAGCACCCCGGAACTTCTCACCTTGCGCTTCCTAGGAAGGAAAACATGAAATAACAGAATGAGCTTTACAAAGCTCAGTGAGTGGTAAGTAACTTCTAGAGTCTATTTCAACTCATAAATAACAAGCATATCATAAATATGAGGTTACATTCAAACCTCAACTTTGAATGAGTGTAGTCTCAACTTCTATCTACATGCATGGTAGACAACTGATAACTAACTAGAATGAGTATGTTGTCTACCTACACACACAGTAGATAAATAACTGTTACTAAAATACAACGCTTACTCTTTACGTTTCCTTTGTCTCTTATGTGCACATAGCTCCCCGCTCGTGGGCTCAAAAGCTAGGCCCGTCGGCCTTCTAACCATCCCATACGAGGATCATCCCACAGGCTCAGGAACTAGACCTCTTGGTCCCCTGACCAACCTGTGAGGTTTTGCTTACGGGCTCAGGAACTAGGTTTATTTGTTACACCCCGCACTAGATTATCCTCCTAACCTGGACAGAATGGTGACTGCAGCAGTAACCAACCCTTTTGCTGGCACTTACTGCCTATCTTACCTGTTAAAGATTGCTCAAAACCCTAAATACATTCAAATTAACTCAGGACTTAACACATTTACATTATAGGGTTTCGCAGCATTATTCACATGTGAATATTACAACTGAGTGAGCCCCATCTAGAATACTAGTCACTAGTTAGACACATGTGTACTAGCTAATATCGATCTTCAATTATGCTTCCTTTAACCTGTTTCTTTGAGTGGCAAAGCAGCAGTAGAAAAGTCTTCTGAAAACTGACCGCTATCTGAAAAAGAAAACATTTGAAAACGTGAGCTAGAAGCCCAGTGAGTGACTTAATAAAATATAAATCTCATGTTCAAAATCGAAAGCTTGGAATCATAATATTGAAACTAAAGTATACCAAGCAAACGTGTACATAAAACCTTTAAAAGTATTGCATTCGAAACCTGAATCTTAGTTGAGAATGAACATTCATTGCTCTAATTCCCAACGTCTGTTAACGATCAAGAGACCCATATTTCAGCCTCCTTTTGCTGGTGTATGGCTTAAGAGACCCATACTTGGCCTCTCCTTCAAAACTATCCATGTGTACGTGGAGGTTTCTATGTACCGTCCACACCTTAGGTACATTTATTCATATACCTTTCTTACCTTCAGTACTCCTCTTCATTGTGTTTAGGAATATCAACGCATGTACTTTAACAATCTTAGGTATATAAACATAGAACACCAAGCTTAGTTTTAATCCTAACGCATGCTTCATATTCTATAAAATAAGTTGGCTTAAATCGTGTTGAATTAGCCTGTAAAACTATTAGCATGTGTTAGATATGGAAAAGATACTTGGAAAACTCATATATTAGTAACATCATGTGTTGATAAACATTTATAAGCATTAGCAATTCCAAACTATCCTTCTAGTCTATGAAAAGATACGATTGCCTTTATCCTTAGTTGAGAGTGAACTACTAAATCTAACCTTCAACGTCAACCTTAGTCGGGGAGAACTCTTTTACTCAATCCCTCGACGTCGTGTTACCTACATTACATGGTTATAACTGAGTACTGTCGTACCTTATGTACCTAAACTAGGATACCTTCTCATTGTCCTTCAGTATCCTCAGGTACTTCTGCTCAGATACCTTCTCAAACGTCCTTCAATATCGAGCTACTAAGATACCTTCTCATATGTCCTTCGGTATCAATTTGGCCGGATACCTTCTCAAAAGTCCTTCGGTATCAAATTGGCCAGGTACCTTCTCAAGTTTCCTTCGATACCAAATTGGTTAGATATCTTTTCATATGTCCTTCGATATCAATTTGGCCGGATACCTTCTCAAAAGTCCTTCGGTATCCGCCATATAACTAGTCATAAATATTTAGTTGAACACAAAGGCTTAGTGCTCAAATCATCATACTAGTTTATCATAAAAATGGAGTTACTTAAACATGCTGAAAGTATTTGGAAAAGATAACATATCTATATCATTCCCATGGAAAACATGCTTTACTTAGCATGAGAAACAATTTCACAAATATGTTGTTTGGCACATCATTTAAACACTTAGCATGAGAAATATTTTCAAAGAAATCATAATTTCTAAATCATTAAAACAGTAAGTCATCACATAGTCATCACAGCTCGTTGGCCTCTTAACAGGTTATATGCCTCTCCTAGCTCTTCTTTGCTTGAAAGAACATAATTCCCAGTTAAACTACTTATTTACTAATGGAACTTTTATCAACAAAATCAGCATGACTAGCGAGAAAATCATCATGAGCGAGATCATCCCTATGAGCGAGATTTACCATTCCCAGCGAGATTTACCATTCTCAGCAAGATTTACCATTCCCAGCAAGATCCAGTGCAAACCAGCGAGATTTTCGTCCCTAGCGAGATCCACCTCTTGCTCCTGCTCGCTCTCACTCTCACTTCTTCTTGCTCTCTCGCTCTCGCTCTCGCTCTCGCTCTTGCTCTCGCGCTTGAGCTACCTACTTAATATTCCTAAGCAGTTGTCTGCTTAAGCCCAGATCCTCTATTACAACTTCAAAAATTTATAACTTAAAATCCAGCCCTCTTCTAAAGAAACTTCCTTCTACAAACATGTTTAGAATTGAGTTAACTTTCTTACCTTAAAATTTCAGCCACAAATTTCTTATAGTTTGGCCTAAAGCTCTCAATCTTTACCTTGGGCCCTGATTAACTCGAGATTCTGACTCTTCTGTAATTCATCACTTTCTGTTCTTCTTCTCCTCCCATCTTTCTCCAGCAAGACAACTTGAAAAACTAGATTCTCCTAGCTTTCAAATGGCACCAATTTCACTAAATTTGCTTATGTAAATTGCCAAAACCAAACTTTTGAAATTTTTCTTCCTTTTAACCTTCCTGCCGCTTCCCGAATTCAAGAAGTAACCGCCACATCAACTCATATTTAATGCCTCTAGCCCAAGCCAATAAGTGAGTTTCTTTATTTTGTGTTTTTTTTCCTTTCTCAACAACTTCTTTAAATAACATGGATTTTCACTTATATGATATTTAATATATATTCCTTTAGCCAAACATTCCTATTTAGGACACTTTGAATTTAGGGTTTACACTTAGCTAAACAAGAGCTTATTTTTTCTTGCTTCCAAACTCTAACCCTCCTAAAACATGGCTTCATTTAACTCATTAGGAGACATCTCATTACTTACTCTTTTTTAAAGTAATTAGGGTTCAGGTTTTACACTGTTGACCCCCTGACAATCTCAATCACATAATCTCATTCTTATGCTAGATACTCATTCATAACATAAGAATATACAATTAACTCTAAAAGATATTCTTCAAGACTTAAAGAAAAGTGCCACTCACCTTGGGCTTTAGGAACTTTTCTCTCTAGAAGTTCTTTGGTTTCCTCTCGGGCTCCTCTTAAACCCTAAATTTTAGATTCAAATAAAAACTCATATTACTCATAGTTCTAAGCTTTATCTCGAGTTACTTCCTTCTACAAATATGATCTAAAATGTCTCAAGAAGCTTACCTCAAAATATTAGCTCATAAAAATTAGTGGTTTGGGCGGAAACATAAAAAAATCAAGACTGACCAGGCTTAACCGACAGCTCAACCCCTCTGTCTTGTCCTCACTTTCCAGCCCGATTCCTTAGAGCTTCTTCTCCAATAGCCCTATCTTGAAAACTAGACTCTTTTAGATTTCAGATAGTATTGGAATCACATCAAACACATGAGTATTCTGGGAGAAATCCTCATCTCAAACTGATGCTACTTTCTATCTTTTCTGTCCGACAACATTTCCCCTCTTGGAACCTCTTGACCAACGCATGGTCTTGCTACCAATGCATAGTCTCCTTCCAATACACTATTCTTTATGTCCTTTAGAGAGATTTTTAGTTCTCATCTGTAGTCCTTGGCCCTATTTATAGGCATCCAAGATTGCTCTAAGGCCGACACCTCCTACTTGGCCGCATGTCCAAGTGTCTCTTCCTTACAATATTACCGCAATCTTGCATCAGCGCAACCCAAGGTGTCTTGCTCCCCTTTTACCAATGCATAGCCTTCAACTTTGCATGTCTTCTTATGCATCCACTTCATTTGCTTAAGGCTTAAGATTTCTTCCCAACAAGCCACATGTCCGGATGACGTCCTTGAATGCATCCATCCTTCATATGCGTTCATCCTTCATATGCGTTCATCCAACCACACATGCGTTAACCACAAATGCGCCCATCCAATTGCGCAACCTACTTATGTCCGGACACCATCCATCGGCGCATGCGTCCATTCAATCTTTCCTTATGCATCTAATTGACGTAACTTGGTCACTTATGCTAGATGCTCGTAAGCTCCTCTTTGGCTGCATATCCTTCTCCTTCGCATGGCTTATCTTTGATCTATGCGCTCAACTAGGATATTGACCAACAATCTTTCAATGTATACTACTAGTTTGTCCTATGCACCTACATGCCCTTGGATGTCCAATGCATAGCACATGTCCAATGCATAGTACATCACCAACGCATAGCACATCACTAACTCATAGTGTAGCACTGCCGTATCCATCGCGTCCATCGCATCCACCGCTGCTTACCATCTCATAGCACTACTGCGTCCATCGCATCTATCGCTGCTTACCATCGCATAGCACTACAACGTCCATCGCGTTTGTATAGGACACCCCCACTCCACGTCTCTACATGAATGGTCATGATCAACCATCTATAGTAGTTTACAACACTTGCAAACCTCTACAAAGCAGGCCGTATCCGTAGTGTCACCAGGATCAGGTATCCCACCTAAATCCTTATACTACAGACCGATTTAGGTTATCACTTAAGGCATGATCCACTTGTATATCACACATACATGGTTAATTTCACATAAGATAACCAAGGAGCTTTGTTTATTGGATATGAGTAAATGCCAGAATTAAATAACATTTATTTTATTCATTGAACAATGTGTATCTTTACAAAACAACGAGACACTAGAAGAATTAGGACACCAATCCCAACAAGCAGATAGATTACTCTCTGAAGGGATGATCCCGGGGCTTGAACGATGTGGCGCCACACCTTCTCATGGCCCGAGAGGTATGCACACATAGTAGGACTATGTTGTATTGTTCATTAAAGAGATAAGTGGTACTTAAGGAAGAAGATGTAATTACAGGGGCAAAACGATAAATTGGCCTGCTGTAATTACAAGCATCTGTAAAGGGTCATCGTACTGATGATTGGTTATATCCAATGGACATAGAAATATATCTATGGCAAGAAGAGTTCAACTGTCGATCTTTAGTGGAGTTTCTGGCAGTTAACGGATGATGGATATTGTGACTAAAGAGTTTAGTCAGCTATTCACTTACCATTAGAGCTTCGAGCCATAGACATAAGGTCCCTCTAGTAGCTTGGATACAAGTTGAGAGTCAGTTTTTGGGTTAATTTGAAATGTTCCAATTGACAAGAGGGAGTTCGGTTATATATGATATAATTGAATGAGTTAATTAAATATGATATAATTAACTTTATGTATGAGATGCATTAATTTAGAGGAAATTGGATATAAATATGATTTATATCTAGTAAAGGAAAATATTATTATTAATATATGATATTAATTTATATGTTATGAATATGATAAGAACACATTCATTGGACGGTTATAAAAGAAATGGGAAGGCATCTCTTTTGTTCTAAATAAAAAATGAGTGCATTATAAATAGCAGACGGTGTGTTTATCTCGGAGTGCGCGGACATTGTGAAAAGATAGTGTCATCGTTTAGAAAATCAATTCCTATACGATAGTGACTGGACGATCGCTTACATATACAATATTGCTAAGCGATCGCATACCGATTACACCATCGCTCGCTATTATCTAAATGATCATTTACCTTTTACCTAAGCGATCATTTAGCTCCTGATATTTACTAAACGATCGTATAGATGATCACTTAGTTTTTCCTGCGCAATTGTTTGGACCATCCCTCATCCTTTTCCTATACGATCGTTTACCTTTTCCTACACGATTGTTTAGACGATCGCTTACTTTTCCTACACGATCGTATACTTCACCTAAACGATCAAGCATCTTGTCTATGCGATAGACAATCGCATCTCCCACTTACTTGTTCGTTGTGTACGGTATCTCTTCCTCTTTCCCTCTACCAAATCCGAACAAAGCCCACACTTTGGATTCTAACTCCAAGAATACTAAGGGCTCTGAAAGGTGTTGTCTTCTCCGTTTCCTTCTGTCCAAGTGGTGATTGTTCGAGGTAGACTGTTGGGCTTCAGACTCGCTGTGAAGAAGAAATCTTCATCTGGTATGATTTCTTGATTTCTTTAACATTATAAAAGTATGTTTGAATGTATATATGGTAATTCTGTGACAATGAATTTGAAAGATCCGCTTCCGCTCGTAGGTACTCTTGAATAAGAGTTCCTTCATAACGAACATTAGTAAAAAAATTGTTTAACTATTCAAAGTAAGTGTTACTTTCAGGAAGATTTAAACAATCACTCAGTAAAAATAATTAGTCATATTTTTTCTAAGTAAAATAGACCCTAGGTTACTAAAATACTCAATGGGAGGAAAAAAGATGTATATGATATGTCAATTTTCCACTCATGTTTCTCCTTTAATATTCACATCGTGAGACTCATGCTTGGTTTTGAGGCGCCCTGGGAGCGTCCCCCTTCGGATGGAATTTGCATGAGTCAATATCAAGGTGAATGGAGAGAGTATTTATAGTAAGTGGGACAGGGTTGTGTGTCAAAATGTTGTACGATCTTCTTCATTGGTTTGTAACGTGAGATCTTTTTGCATGGTCTCGAGGCTCCTTAGGAGCGTCCCCCTTCGGATGGTTTGTGCAGTAGGTCAGTATCAAGGAAAACTCCATAAATGGATCTGATTGCTTTAGTTTTTTTCCCAATCGATTTTTCCTTTCAGTTGGCTCATTGAGGCGAAACTCTAGGGTCTAAAATGTACTAGCCAAAAGATTTGAGAGCATGGTCACTGTACAATAGATCATGCAATCAATGCAAGAACTGCTTGAGCGAAAGTTCTCACAATTCAAGTAAAACGGGATTGATGACAATGAAACCAGTAATGTCAGCTCCATAAATAAACTCCAATCCATATTGAACGTCAAGGGACAAATAGAGAAAGCAATTCTTGCTAAATCTAGTGAAGTTAATCAACGAGGATTGTCCTCTGAGATGAAACTTGGAGTTTATGATATGAGTTATGGAGCTGATCTCACTTCTCTCCAGATGAGAAAGAACTCTGAAGAAAATAAATCTAATTTATTTGTCTTAGAGACGTGCTTAGTAGAGAATGATGATTATGCCTAGATAGTTGATTCCGGAGCTACTAATTACGTATGTTATTCTAATCAAGGATTTAATTCTTAGAAACAATTGGTTGCTGGAGTGAGGACTCTTAAAGTCTGTATTGATGAGGCCGTTTCAGCCGTTGTTGTAGGTAGCCTTAAGTTTTTTTTTTTTTTTTTACAAGAAACGATACATGTTATTAGATGATGTATATGTAATACCTCAAATCAAGAGGAACTTGATTTATGTTTCTTGTCTGATTTAACAAAAGTTTTCCTTATCCTTCTCTGAAAATAAAGTGTTTATTTTTAATAATAGAATGCAATTAGGCTTTGGTTCAATGGAAAATAACTTATATGTACTAAGGTTGTTAGTTACAAAAGTCGTACTAAATACTGAAATGTTCAAAATTAAAAAAATGTTAAAAGATCGAGAGTTTCTCCTAAAGAAAATACCCATTTTTGACATCCAAGGTTGGATCACATCAATCTCAATAAGATTAAAAGATTGGTAAAAAGTGGACTTCTAAATGGTTTAGAAGAAAACTCTTTAGTTGTATGTGAGTCATGCTTTGAAGGGAAAATGATGAAATGACCTTTTATTGGAAAAAGTTATAGAGCCAAAGAGACCTTGGAGCTTATATATTAGACCTTTGTGGTCCGATGAATAGCACAATAAGGGTTTGAATATTTCATCTCTTTCATAGATGATTATTCTAGATATAGATATTTGTACCTAATGCAATATAAGTCTGAAGCACTTGAAAAATTCAAAGAATACAAGACTGAGGTTGAAAACTTGTTAGGTAAAAAGATAAAAACATGATAGGACATGGAATACATCCCAACTCTTAGCCTTTAGTACACCTTAACGTTCCCTCGAAGAGTCTTTTTGAAACACCTTTTGAGTTATGGAGAGGTCGTAAAGGTAGTTTATTGCCACTTCAGAACTTGGGGATGTCCAACCCATGTGCTAATGGCAAACCCCAAAAAGTTGGAACCTCGTTCAAAAGTATGCCTATTTGTAAGCTACCCCAAAGAAATGAGAGGTGGGTACTTCTTTGATCCAAGTGAAAATAAAGTGTTCACATTAGGGATCATAAGCCACGAAGAAAAATTGTTTTAAGTGAAATTTCTAATGAATCTACTGAGATTTCAACAAGAGTTGTTGAAAAAGCTAATACATCAACTAGAGTTGTTAATGTGGGTTCGTCTAATCATACACATCCATCTCAAGGTCAAAGAAGAGTTCTCTCCGAGAAAAAGTTTGTTCTGCTTCCTTTAATCATTTTTCCCTCTTCCAAGAATTCAAGCAAAGCTCACAACTCTTGTTTGAATTCCCAATCCCAAGATAATACAAAGGGTTCTCAAGTGGTGATGTTTTAGCTTGGAGATCAAGATCTAGATCGAAGCGTTTAAGATTGAGGATAGTGGGAATTACATGAAGAAGGTGTTCTTCAAAGGTAAATCTTTTATTCCCATCTTCCTCCTTCAGCATGCTGTAATTTTAGATTTTAAATGCATAATGACTGTTTGTTTCTGTAAAATTTTAATTCTGTAATTTTTGGATTTTGGGTCCGATCCTTGCTTCCGTTGCAAAACCTTTGGTGGTTTCCCTTATAGTTTTATCCTTAGTGAGCTAGCAGTGGGATCTTATCGACCTATAGATTAGAAGCTATGACGATACGAGATTAATTAATTAATTAAAATCTTTATTTAAATTAATCAATATTCATTAAGTACCAACCACTCTACTAACGACTGACAGCTACACTCTTCGTACTGTTGATAAATTTTTGTATCCACGGATATAATCAATCAACAGTAAGTTTGTAGGAGTTAACAATTAGCATGTGGAAGCAATTAGGATCTTACATTAATCTTGAAATTAAAGCATGCATGTTCATATGAAGAAATTAGGTTTTGAGATACAACCTTTGTAGAAACTCAAAATTTGTGCAACCCTTTGCTTGAATCTGATCACGAACCCTTCGTGGAGCACCATTAGAGTCTTTCCCACTATTTTTTGGCCTTATGATTGATTGTAGGATCCAATTTGTGAAGAAATTGAAGGAAATTTTAGAGTTGGAGTGAGTTTTTGGAGTTATCAACTTTGAGAGGATTTTTCAGCTTCATAAGCTAGCCAAGAAGAACCCAAATTCGGTAATTTAATTTCTTTTTAAAGAAGAAACTCATGCAATTACAATTTCATCTTAAGGTGACACGTAATTAATCATTAATAAGGTCGATTTATGAGGTGTTTAACTTAGTGGAAGAACTAGGAAAACTCCACTAACTAAAAATTCATTTTAATTTTGTATTCTCAAAAATTAAATTTAAATGAATTTCAAATTTTAAATAGAATTAATTCAAATCATTGGTTTTAATAATTAACTAAATAATTTAATTAATTAATTAATTTAATATAAAATATTAAATTAATATAACACCAATCCCAAACGTAAATCCCCATTCACATGTAAAATATTTAAATAATTTAAATATTTAAAACTCTCCAATTTCGTTTAATTCAGAATTTAAATGTATAATTATATTGTATATAATTAAAATTTCATTCCCTAATTCGACTTTGAATATTTCAAATTCTCTCATCAAACTGTCCTAAAGTTTAGTCCGATGTGAGCTGGTAGGAAGACCTAATGGACCTACAGATCATGAGCTCCAACGATTCGAGATTAATCGACTAATCTCATTAATCCAATTAACCAACATTCATCAACTACCGAGACACTCCTCTAAAGTCCAATAGTTTCACTATGCTCACTGTAGATATATTTCTGTCCACTTGATTTAACCATGATTAGTAAGCTGATCATTCACAAGTTGTTTATAATTACAGTTGGGTCAAGATTATCGTTTTACCCCTGTAATTATATCTTGCTCCTTAAGTCTCATTGATCATCTAATCAATAATTGGTTTGTGGTCCAACCACCAAATAAAGTCCCTCTCAGGCCTTAGAATAGGTAGGGATTCTTGTTCAGCACTGAAGAGAACAAACTATCTACTAACCCTAGGAGTAGGAGTGAATTCTATCTTGCAGGACTATGTCTCCTAACTATCTACCCGGTCTTACCTCTAAAATGGGAGGCTTATTTAGTCGGTAATGTTGGACCACTCTCACCTATGAAAATTAAAGGATAATCCAGAACAAACCAGAGTTCATAGTTAGCTTAAGATTAAGATCGAGTTATCTGGGTCATCGAATTTGAATAGTCAGTCTTATCAGTAAATGGTGTTATAAAGTAAAAGTGACTTATTTCGTAGTCCCGTATTATGAAAACTCATTGCATAGGACATCCCCACTCATATGTCTCCACATGAACAATTTAGGATCACTTAGTTTGTAACACTTTACAACTATTGTAACAATTACAAAGTGGGTCACATCCATAGTGTCCCTACGATGAGGTACCCAACCTTATCCCTATACTATACACCATTTTGGCTCATATATACTCGAACTTGATCAACTTTTATGTCTCTACATAAAGTTCGAGTATTCATGCTATAGCTAGGGTTCCCCTCAAGACAGAAAAAGTGAATTTCATCTTGTATAGTTATGTTCCTAGCTCCATACCCAGATAAATCTCCATAATGGTAGGCTTGTTGAGTTGGCGAATCTGGCCACTCTCACCCATATAGGTCAAAGAATCTACCTCATAGACAGGAATTCACAACTCACCTAGGATTATGGTCAAGTCACCTATGGTCATCTTAGTGAAAGTTAATCTCTTCAATGAACGACATTATAAAGAGAGATTGATCATTTCTTGGTCCAGTCTTCTACAAACTCTTTGTATAGGATACTCCCACTCACATGTTTACACATATTTTTTCCTTTATCTTTCTTCATATTTTTTCTACCACCACCTTCAACCACTACCACCAATGGCCAACTCCAACCAACACCTCTGAAAAATGTACTAAATTTTTTTTAAAAAAAATCAAAACTAAAATATTATATAAATATGCATATCTCAAAATTAGAAATTTAAAATTAAAAATACTAAAATATACCTATAGAAAGTGGAGTAATATATAAATCTAAATGTTAAAAAAATTAAAATTAAAAGCTAAAGTAATGTATAAAAATTACAAACTTAATAAATAAAAGAAATATTGTAAAAAAATAAAAATAAAGATAAAAATATAGAACTATTAGAAAAATAAAAAGGAAAAAGAGCTATTAAAAAAAATAAAAGGAGAAAAAATTATTAAAAAGATAAAAAGAAAAGAGCACATCTGGGATTGAGAAGAAGAAAAGCATGCGCGCCAATGCCAATGAGACAAGAGGTTTTTTTTTTTTTTTTTTTAGTTTCTCACGTTTGGCCTAATTTTAAGAAATATTTCTTAAATTTTAGAAATGGAAAGAGTTATCAAACAAACCTGTTTCTTAAAATATGAGAAACAAAAATAGAAAATAAGAAACAGAAACGTTATCAAATGGTCCCATAATCTCAAGTCGAATTCACTTTCTCTCTCATGATTTTATAGATTATGTGATCTCTATTTGATTTTTTTTATCCAAATTATAATTAAAATGGATTTAGTTGTGAATACTCACTCCTATAAAATTCATTTGATTTTATAGATAACAATGATCTCCAATATATTTGCTTGCCTAGCTTTCAATCTTCTAAATTTGTGTTTTATCTAATTGTAGTGTATTTAAATATTAACACACTCACATAAATTCAGTTGAAGCAAATAATGTTTTGATTTTTTTTTGAGATGTTAGGAAAGAGACAACTCTAACATGTGGAGGTGAAAAAGACAGAACCCATTTATTCTTCGATCATTTTTTTCCTTTAAAAAAGGTTCTTAATTGAAAAAAGTGACGAAGAAGATTTCGCATTTTCTTTTTTCTTGTGTTTTCCTCTCTAGATCTACTATTTTTCGAGCAATTTTTTAGTTGATTTCAACCCATTCTCCGGTAAGTGCATGTCAAATATCGGGAGTTGTGTTAACCTTGGCGAGCAACCGGCTTTGATGATTTAGTACCGAGGTCGCATTGATCTTGCTTTCAAGGCAATGGGTTTATTCACGGCACAACAATCGGCATTCGGTTTTAAAATTTGAAAACAATAATCTTTATTATTATGCAACAATAGGCATACCGATCTATTCAAACAAGTATGAAATCAAAGCCAGTTGTGGATCAATACGGATTCAATGTACGAAGAGGCATAAAAGAAGGTATGTATATATATACATATATATTTCTTCTCTATGACTATAAAAGCATAATTGCGTTGTTGGCTTGCATTGCTCTGAAGAATGAATGGTTGTTGAGAAGAAATTTGATAAATATTATATTTTAATTTAGAAAATTTATTTCACTACTACATTTGAGCATAGTATTCAACATATATTTGATTAGTATATATTATAATATTTATGAGTAGGAAATGACATGTCTAGTTAGCATGAATGGAAATAATATTCCATATGTGTTATATTTGTTAAATTGGAGCATAAATTTTCTAAAACCTGTAATTTTCTTATAGACAAATGATAGATTTTGACAACATGCATTGCTTTGTTTCAAACCAAGTCTTTAATGTGAAATGATAGATTAAAATAACAATAATAATAAAGATTAATAAATGTATGTATCGTTTATCGGTGAAATAAAATAAGTATCGTCCTAAAGAAATGGCCAATGGACATTTCCATATTAAGATTAAAATTAAAAAAACCAAAATATGAACAAAAATAGTTAATAACTGGCAGTGGATAGGTTCTGATCAACATTCTGAACTGAGCATAGGCTTTTAAGATTTGCAGGTTTATGCTATTACATGAGAAGAGGAAACAATTTGTATAAGATTCAAAATAGAGATAAAATGTTAATATCCATTTTCATTGTATTCATGGGAATACATATATCGTATATATATAACAACACTAAACATAATCTGTATTTATAAGAAGAATGATATCTAAATTAAATTAATCCTCTAAAATATTAATTATGAATTTTTAACTACCCTTTTCTTATTTCTTCTTTTTTTTCTTTCTTTTAACTTTTCTTTTCATTAAAGGAATTTTAAATAAAGTTACAGGCCAACATGTATCGGATCCATTACTAATAAATTCATCTCTATGAAAAGTATATTATAAGGATTATATGAGACATGGAATATCTAATCCTTATAATATACCTTTTTCCCCCTTAATCAAAATATAAAAGCATTGGGTTGTTAATTGATTATTCTAAAAGTGATGTGCAATGTTCATACTTGATGATCATACATATACTAACTATCAAGAATATTAAAGAAGAATTTAATAGTCATTATGGAATTTGGTATAAAAATTGGATGTACTTGCCATATAGAGAAAAACAATAAAATACTTTTAGTAATCACCTATTTTTGTTTGTTTTTCATTCTTAAAATGCTTTTGAATTTCCAATTAAGTTTTAATGCATAAATCTATTGAATGATTCATTATATTTATTTATTTAAAGTTGATATAAATATACTTTATCACTATTAATTAGTACTTAAAATTAATATGGTAATTTTAATATCACTATTAATTCATTATATTTTAAATACTAATTAATATCACTATTAATTAGTACTTAAAATTAATATGGTAATTTTAATATCACTATTAATTCATTATATTTTAAATACTAATTAATATCACTATTAATTAGTACTTAAAATTTTATCGAGACATATGGTAATTTCAAACATAATACCACTAATTAATAGTGATATTATGTTTTATATGAATGTGCCTTTATATCAACTTTAAGTAAATAAAATATAGTCAAAAGATTTATGCATTAAAACTTAATTGGAAATTTAAAAGCATTTTAAGAACTAAAAACAAACAGAAATAGGTGATTACTAAAAGTATTTTATTGTTTCTCTATATGGCAAGTACATAAACTTTTTTTTTTTTTTTTTTTTTACAAAATTTCATAATAACTATTAACTTCGTCTTTAATATTCTTGATAATAATTATATGTATGATCATCAAATATGAACATTGCACCTCACTTTTGGAATAATCAATTAACAACCTAATGCTTTTATATCTTGATTAAGAAAAAAAATTACACTTTTGTACTCTTTCATATACAAGGGGATTTCACTAATTCGTGCTAATCAACAGCTGTCTTTGATTTCATACTTGTTCGAACAGATTAGAACATTTTTTGTTGCATGATAATAAAGAAAATTACCAAATTAAAAAATTCAACTCTGGATTGGCTCATAATAAATTATTTAACTATTCAATGTTTTTAGGCAAATTATTCAAATTTTTGAGGATTATAGGAATTAAAATAAACCTGTATATAATCTTTTTTTGTTACATACTAAAAACCTACTATTTCTTACTGAATTTAATTATTAAAACTACAAGATTTTAAAAGAAAATGGACAAAAAGAAGAAAGTATTTTTCATACTAAATGATTATTATGTACAGACAGAAAATGACTTTATAAGATTTCAAAAGAAAATGGACAAATAGAAAATATTTTTCATACTAAATGATAGAAAAAAAGAGACTATTTTTCTATGGATAGAAATGACTTTATAATATATTTCACTTCACCATTTTTTAGTGCATCTCGTTCATAAAGTCTGCATTATAAATAAAAATGATCAGAATTCAATAAATTATAATAATTAGATATGAGAACAAATAGATATAAAATAAAATAAATTAAAATTACCTATAAGTCCATAGACAAATATTGTCACACCCTGCGCTAGATTATCCCCTTAACCTGGACGGAATGGTGACTGCAGCAGTTACCAACTCTTTTGCTGGCACTTACTGCCTATCTTACCCTAAAACGATACTCAAACCTTGTATACACACATAACAACACAGAACTTAACACATTTACATTACAGGGTTCCACAACATTATGCACACATGAATATTACAACCTAGTGAGCCCCATCTAGAATATTAGTCACTAGTCAGTCACATGTGAACTAGCTAATACCGATCTTCAATTCCGCTTCCTTTAACCTGTTTCTTTGAGTGACAGAGCAACAACAGAAAAGTCTTCTGGGAACAGACTGCTACCTGGAAAAGAAAACATTTGAAAACGTGAGCTAGAAACCCAGTGAGTGACTTAATAAAACATAAATCTCATATTTTAGAACCATAATCTTGAAAACATAATATTGAAACTAGAATATACCAAGCAAACGTGTACATAAAAACCTTTAAATCCATCGTATCTGGAACTTGAACCATAATTAAGAATGAACACTCATTGCTCTAATTCCCAACGTCAAGCCATGGCCGGATAAGACCTCTACCTCGACCTGTTCACATTAAACTATGGCTAGAAAAGATCCCCACATCGATCTCTTTAGACAATCCGATAGCATCTCAAACAACATCCTTAAGACATAAACGTTGATAATAACTCTTATACGTCAATACTCAATACATTTTAGTTGAGAACGAGCATACACCGCTCTAGCTCCCAATGTCTATTATCGGCCAAGAGACCCATATCTCGGTCTCGCATCCATACCTGCCTACATACACATAGAGTTTGCTATGTACCGACAACATCTTAGGTACATTTATTCAGATACTTTCCTTACCAGTATCCCTACTCATTAATTTAGAAATACCAACACATGAACCTTGGAAAGTCTAGGTATTTAAAACATAGTACGTCAAGCTTCCTTCAACCTTAGATTTACCCCTAACGCATGCTTCATATTTTATGAAATAAGTTAAACTAAAACATATTTAACTAGCTTGTGAAACCACTGGCATGCGTTAGACATGAACAACATACTTGGAAACCTCATACATTATTAAACATCAAGCGTTGATAAACATTCACAAGAATTATTAACTTCAAACTATCCTTCTAGCCTAGAAGGAAATATGACTACCTTTATCCCTAGTTGAGATTGAGCTATTAAATCTAACCCTCAATCTCAACCTTAATCGGGGAGAACTCTTTTACTCAATCCCTCGATGTCGTATTACCTACGTGCACATAGTTATAACTGGGTACCATCGTATCTTATATACCTGACTAGGATACCGTCTCATTGTCCTTCAGTATCCTCAGGTACTTCTGCTAAGATACCTTCTCAAACGTCCTTCAGTAGCGAGCTATTAAGATACCTACTCATATGTCCCTCGGTATCAATTTGGCCGGATACCTTCTCAAAAGTCCTTCGGTATTAATTTGGCCAGGTACCTTCTCAAGTGTCCTTCAGTACCAAGTTGGTTAGATACCTTCTCATATGTTCTTTGGTATCAATTTCGCTGGATACCTTCTCAAAAGTCCTTCGGTATCAAATTGGCCAGGTACCTTCTCAAGTGTCCTTCAGTGTATTGTTTTAAGTAAAACTAGTCATAGACATTTAGTTGGAAGGATACCTTCTCAAAAGTCCTTCAGTATCTATCACACAACAAGTCATAAACATTTAGTTGAACACTAAAGATTAGTGCTCAAATCATCATACTAGCTCGTCTATCATACTGAATCATCATAACAATGGAGTTATTTAAACCTTCTGTAAATATTTGAACAAGACAACATATCTACATCAATTCCATGGTAAGCATGCTCTACTCAGTATGAGAAATAGTTTCACAATCATGTTGCTTGGCACATCATTTAAACACTTAACATGAGAAATACTTCCAGAGAAATCATAATTACTAAACCAATAAAACAGTAAATCATCATACAGTCACTCACAGTTTGTTGTTATCTTAATGGGTTACGAGCTTTTCCTAGCTCTTCATGGCCTGAAAGGATATATTTTGTCCCTCCGGCCTTATTTCGATGAGTTTTCCTTCCAGCAGCCCAACCATATAAGATAGATACACAGAGCTCTCGAATGCCACTGAAATTACACAAATAGCCTAAGTAATTTGTCCAAACCGACCCAATGAGCTCCACCTTCCTGTTTATATCACTGCCTAAAATCCAATATTAACCCTTCTTGTGCCACCTGGCCCACTATTGGTGATGAAGGGCTAGGATTTAGCAAATCTCCTTTTGTAACTTTACTCACAATATTACTTCAGCACTACTCCTCATTAGATGGCATGGTCTCATTCGTATGCTTATTATGCATTCCATCTTCTATCCTTCCTGAGACATGGCATTATTTAGCTCATTAGAAAACATCACATTACTCAATGGGTTACGAGCTTCTCCTAGCTCTTCATGGCCTGAAAGGATATATTTCCCCAGTTAAACTACTTAAAATTCTTAGCAAAATACCTTAAATAGCTCATCTACTAATGGAATTTTCATCATTACAGACGGTCTTACTAATGAGATCCCCCAAAGCAGTACCAGCGAGAGCACCATGAGCGACACCAGTGAGGGTTCCATGAGCGACACCAGCGAGAGCATTATGAGCGAGATCACCTTGAGCGTGGCTAGCGAGATCACCTTGAGCGTGACCAGCAAGATCACCTTGAGCGTGACTAGCGAGAGCACCTATGATACTCAACCCCCAATGACACTAGCGATACTCAGCCACCAGTGACATCAACGATGCCTGTCTAATTTCCAGCGAGAATTCCCCCGAGAGCGAGATCTCCTTCATAATTTTTAGCGAGATCCCCTTCATTAGCAAGCTGTTTGCTTGTTCTTCCCAAGTAGGTGTCTGCTTATGCACAGGTTATCTGTTACAACTTTAAAAATTCATAACTTACAATTCAGATCTCTTTTGAAGAAACTTCCTTCTACAAACATGTTTAAAATTGAGTTAACTTACCTTAAAATTTCAGCCACAAATTCTTATTGTTTAATCTGGAGGTTTAAAACTTCATCATTGGCCCCAATTCAAGTAGCTGCCTACTTGTTTAATATTTTGCAGTTCAAACTTCAAAATTATATAACTCGATTCATAGGCCTCATCTTAAAAAGTTTCATACTACAAAGTTGTTTATAACCGAGTTAGCAATATTAATTCAAAATTCCAGCTCAAATTGCTTCATAATTTGTCCCGAAGCTTCAATTCTTCACTGATGGCCTAAATTCACCCAAGAAACGAACCCTTCGACTTTATTTTGCACCTTCTACCTTATTTCAACGAGTTTCCCTTCCAGCAGCCCAGCCACAGAAGATAGACACATAGAGCTCTCGAATGCCACTAGAATTATACAAATAGCCTAAGTAATTTATACAAACCGACCCTATGAACTCAACCTTCCTATTTATATCACTGCCCAAACTCCAACATTAACTCTCCTTGTGCCACCTGGTCCACTATTGGTGATGAAGGGCTAAGATTAAGCTAATTTCTTTTGTAACTTTACTCAAACCATTACTTCAGCACTACTTCTCATTAGATGGTTTGGTCCCATTCATATGCTTATTAAGCATTCCATCTTCTATCCTTCATGAGTCATAGCATTATTTAGCTCATTAGAAGACATCACATTATTTAAAGTAATTAGGGTTCGGATTTTACAACAACGATTTATTTCTTTTATTAAATTATCCAAATTACCCTTATGATTTTCCATAAATATATACATTTCTCCATTCATCCATAACAAAACAAAAAATCAATAACTTTCTTTCTTTCTCTCGTTCCATCCATTTTTTTCATTTTGTAATTTTTTCTACTCTGTCATCCCATCCTTCATTTTCTTTCATTATGTAATTTCTTCTAATAGTCCTTCGATCGGCCATAAAATTCATATCTTTCTTTCTTTTCTCTCTTCCTATCCTCCATTGCATTCATCAAGATTGTAAAGAAAGATTCCCGTCAAGGTTGATTTTTTTTTCTTTTTTGAAATTTGTATGGATACTGATCATTTGCTACTTTTAGTTCAACTAGCTACTCTATTTATCATTGCATTACAAATCTTACTTCCATATGTTTCCCTTTTTGATAATCTGGAATTTGAACTATTTTTGAACCTGGGTCAATATCTAGTTCGCCAACTAAAAAAATCCTTTTTCAAGATCGTTTTTCCTGTAATGACATCGATTACGTTTCATTTAATGATCTTTATTAGTGTCCAGACCTTGGATCTATTTTTGGAAACAAGCAAGGATCTGTCTTCAGAAATAACCCTCTACGCGTATGTTCTATTAGTGAAAATTATATTTGTTCATGGACTTATAGGTAATTTTATTTTATATTATTTAATTTCATATCTAATTATTATAATTTATTGAATTCTGATCATTTTTATTTATAATGCATGCTTTATGAACGAGATGCACTAAAAAATGGTGAAGAGAAATGCATTGTAAAGTCGTATCTATCAATACAAAAATAGTCTCTTTTTTTCTTTCATTTAGTATGAAAATTATTTTCCTTTTGTCCATTTTCTTTTGAAATCTTGTCGTTTTAATAATTAAATTTTGTAAGAAATAATAGGTTTTTACTTTGTAACAAAAAAAAAAATATAGTTTTATTTTAAATCCTATAATCTTCTAAAAATTGAATAATTTGCCTAAAAAATTAATAATTAAATAATTTATTATGAACCAATCTAGATTTGGATTCTTGAATTTGATAATTTTCTTTATTATTATCAAACAAAAGGTGGCATTCCAATCTATTCGAACTAGTATGAAATCAAAGTCAGTTGTGGATCAACACAGATTAGTGAAATCCCCTAGTATATGAAAGAGTGAAAAAATATAGTGCTTTTTTCTCCTTAATCAAAATATAAAAGCACTGGGTTGTTAATTGATTATTCAAAAAGTGATGTGCAATGTTCATACTTGATGATGATATATATACTTATTATCAAGAATATTAAAGACGAAGTTAATAGTTATTATGGAATTTTATTAAAAAAAATAATGAACTTGCCATATAAAGAAAAACAATAAAATACTTTTAGTAATCACCTATTTTTGTTTGTTTTTCATTCTTGAAATGCTTTTAAATTTCCAATTAATTTTTAATGCATAAATCTAATTAATGATTCATTATATTTTATTTACTTAAAATTGATATAAAAGCACATTCTTATAAAACATAATATCATTATTAGTTAGTGATATTATGTTTGAAGTTACCATGTCTCAATAAAATTTTAAGTACTAATTAATAGTGATATTATGTTTTTATATGAATGTGATTTTATATCAACTTAATAAATAAAATATAATGAATTCTTCAATAGATTTATGCATTAAAACTTAATTGAAAATTCAAAAGCATTTTAAGAACGAAAAAAAACAAAAATAGGTCATTACTAAAATATTTTATTATTTTTCTCTATGTGACAAGTACATAAAGTTTTTGTACCAAATTCCTTAATGACTATTAACTTTGACTTTAATATTCTTGATAATAAGTATACGTATGATCATCAAGTATGAATATTGCACATCACTTTTAGAATAATCAATTAACAACTCAATGGTTTTATATTTTGATTAAGGGGAAAAAAGTATATTTTAGATATTATAAAGATCCTCATTGGATGAATGTCACCAATGCCATATTTGGATTTAAATTTTCTTCCAACACGGTACAATGTTCAAATCAGGTCTTCTAGAATCTTCCTCTTTTTTTACGGTCACTTCTCGTGCTCCAATATGGACCTGACGAGCCCTAGCCCTATGTCTTGGAGGAGTTTTCCTGTCGGAATCGCCAAAATTAACATTAAAAGACATCTAGGGAATTCTTGGAACAATGTTTTTGGATTTGATCGACATTAGGTACAAAAAACTCTTGCTTTCAAATTGTTGGAATCGAATGTCGATCGTTGTGTCGTGAAAAATCCACTACCTTGAAAGCAAGATCGACGCAACCTCAGTGCTAAATCATCAAAGCCGATTGCTCTCAAGGTTAACACAACTCCCGATCTTCGACGTGCACTCGTTAAAGAACGGGTTGGAATCGATGAAAATTTTGCTCAAGAATAGTAGATCTAGATAGGAAAACATGAGGAAGAAGAAAAGGCAAAATCTTTGTTACTTTTTTTCAAAAACTAAGAACCTTTTT
Source organism: Benincasa hispida (assembly GCF_009727055.1). NCBI lineage: Eukaryota > Viridiplantae > Streptophyta > Magnoliopsida > Cucurbitales > Cucurbitaceae > Benincasa > Benincasa hispida. Next base: position 272,769 of record NW_024065081.1, read on the forward strand.
TAGAGAAAAATGATTGGAGAATAAAAACCGTTTTTAGAATTAATTGAAAAATTAAATAAAAGACCGTTTTACAATTAATTGAAGAATTAATTTTTCTTTAATTGAAACTCGGTTTGTAGACATTAAACATATTCTATTTTGCAATAAAATTGTTATTGAAATTTATTCAGTAAAAATGTTATTGAATATGTGAATTGCACTTTTTAAACCTAAATCCAATAAATAAAGAACTCCTGATATAGCATGAATACTGGAAATTTATGGTGAGACATAAAAATGGATCAAGTTTGGGTAGTAGCCAAAATGGTCTATAGTATAGGGATAAGACTAGGTACCTTATCTTGGGGACACTATGGATGCGGTCCACTTTATAATTGTTACAATAGTTGTAAATTATTACAAATGAAGTAATCATAAATTGTCATGTGAGGACATGTGAGTGGGGCCGTCCTATGCAATGAATTAGCATAAGACCGGACTGTGAAATAAGTCACTTTTACTGTGACTATTTCAATTTGATGACCTAGGTACCTCGATCTTAATCCTGAGCTAACTATGAATTCTTGTTTATTTGGAATTATCTTTTAATTTGCATAGGTGAGAGTGGTTTAACATTGACGACTCAATGAACCTCCCATTTTAGAGGTAAGACCAGGTAGATAGCTGGGGACATAGTCCTGCAAGATGAATTTCACTCTTACCCGACTGTAGGGTTAGTAGACAGATTGTCCTCTATTTCTTTTTTCATAAAATCGATATTAAAATGTCAACCTTAGGCTTTGTGAATTAAGGAGGATCATATGATTCTCTTTCCTCGACTTCGGTTATGTCTCCTAGTTTTCAATAACCCAAAAACTTGCTTAGTCAGGTCTTCCTTAAGTGCTGACTTCAAGTCTTGAACAAGGGGCCCTACCATCTCTAAGGCCTAAGAGGGACCTGATTTATTGGTTGGACCACAAATCAATTGTTTATTAGAAGATCAATGAGACTTAAGGAGAAAGATGTAATTATAAGGTAAAACGGTAATTTTGACCCAGCTGTAATTACAAACAACCTGTGAAGGATCGACTTATTAATCATGGTTAAATCAAATGGACAAAAATATATCTATAGTGAAGAGAGTACAACTACTAGGCTTTAGTGGAGTGTCTCGGTAGTTAACGAATGTTGGTTAATAGGGGTAATGAGATTAGCCAATTAATCTCGATCGTTAGAGCTCATGATTTTTAGGTCCATTAGATCTCCCTACTAGCTCACATCAAATTAAACTTTAAGACAGTGTGATGAGAGAATTTGTAAATATTCAAATTCGAATTAGGGAATGAAGTTTTAATTATATACAATATAATTAGATATTTGATTGTTGAATTAAACGAAATTGGAGAGTTGTGAATATTTAAATTCAATTTAAATATTATACATGTGAATGGGGATTCACATTTGATATTGGTGTTATATTAATTTAATATTTAATATTAAATTAATTAAATTATTTAATTTTTAAAATTAATTGTTATAACTAATTTTATTTAAAATTGTTTTAAAGAAGTTGGTTTTATTTAAAACTAATGATTTCAATTAATTCTATTCAAAAATTGAAGTTCATTTAAATTTTATTTTGGAAATACAAAATTAAAATGAATTTTTAGCTTGTGGAGTTTTCCTATATCTTCCACTAAGTTAAACACCTCACAAATCCACCTCATTAATGGTTAATTAGGTGTCACCTTAAGATGCAATTTTAATTGCATGATTTTCTTCTTTAAAAAGAAAGAAAATTTCTGAATTTGGGTTCTTCTTGGCTAGCTTATGAAGTTGGAAAATCCTCTCAAAGTTGATAACTTCAAAAAATCTCCCCAACTCTAAAATTCCCTTCAATTTCTTCACAAATTGGATCCCACAATCTATCCTAAGGCCGAAGAATAGTGGAAAAGACTCTAGCTATGATCCATAAAGGGTTTGTGATCAGATTTAAGCAAAGGGCAAATTTTTAGTTTCTTTAGAAATTGTATATAAAACCCTAATTTCTTGATATGAACATGCCTACTTTAATCTCAAAATTAATATAATTAGAGTGCTTAAGATCCATACTGCTTCTGCATGCTAATTGTTAACTCCTACAAACTTACTATTGATTGGTTATATCCGTGGACACTGAAATATATCTACAGTGCGAAGATTGTAGTTGAAATTCTTTAGTGGAGAGGCCAACAGTTAATGAATGTAGATTAATTTAATTAAAAATTTTAATTAATTAATTAATCTCGTATCTTTGGAGCTTCTAATCTGTAGGTCCATAAGGTCCCCTTACTAGCTCACTAATGATAAACAAGGAATAATTATTTCTAGAATAATTTGAATTATTCAACTAATTTAAGGGAAATAAAGGTATTAATTATATTAATGTGATTAATATAAAGTATAATATATATTGATATATTATAATATATAGTTAATTATAAACATGATTTATAATTAAAGCTATATAATATGTGAGAGATAATTATTTGAATAAAATTTAAATGTTGTTTATATGAATAAGATTCCTATAAATGCTATAGGTTAAATTTAATGTGAATAAAATTCATATTAAACAATAGATTAAAAGAGAGATTTGCATCTTAATATGGTTAAAATGTATAATATATAGTTGATAAATTAAGTTGGTTAATTAATCATAATGTATATTATATTATATGATAATATAATATCATTTGATAACTCTTTATTACAGGGGAGTTATTTATTTACATGGGTTGGGAGTTAGACAACTCCTTCCCTTTTAACTATTTAATATGTATTGTGAGTACAGGGAAGAGCAAAAGAGTTCATCGTAAAAGAAAAAATCAAACGAAAATCTCTTTAAAAAAAGTCATTCTCTCAATCTCTTTGCATTCTTACCATCCTTCTCCCAAAAAAACTCTAAAGAAGCCGACATATTCTCTTCCTTGCTGGAGAATAGCAAGGTAAGTGTGTGGTGGTGTTCAATATTTTGGGTTTGGTGTTTTGGAAGTGTTCATGTATTTGTGATTGTTCGGGGAGATCAAGCAGTGGAGAGAAATTTTGTGAAGAAAGATTTCTACAAGGCTAAGTGCTTCCTCTTCTCTTCCCCCATCTTGAAAAGCATGCTTATAGGTTTTGATTGTTTATCCTATGTAAATTTATATGTTTACTTCTCTGTTATTTTGTGTTTTCAAAATTGATTAGCACTTGCATGACGTTTATACACTTCTATGAGGAATTCAATTCCTTCAATTGTGGTCTCGGGTTGGATAGTGGAGGTGGTGGTAGTGTGGATGGTGCGGGTGTCTCCAGCTCGATGGTGGTGGGGTGTTCTTCGCCTCAGTGGAGGGATCTGACTCTTGTTCCTCATGGGGATGGACGTGATCGTCACAATCATCATGGTCATGTCCATCAGAACCATCGTGCACAAATGACGAATGATGTTGTTCTACCCTACACAAGGATATAATAACACTACGAGAATTCCAAACAAAAAAGAAAACAAATTACAAAGCAAAAGACTAAAATAATAAGACATATCCAACAGAAAGTATGCAACAAATCGGTGATGGTTTGTAACTACACCTTGACATCCGACAAGTTGGATTGCATCTCGCGCAAAATACTGTCCACTCTAGACCTGTCTCTTATACACATCTAGATGTGTATAAGAGACAGTCTCAAACCCACAAGAAAAATCATCCTTCCCATGAGAGTGGAACACGAACTCGTCACTACCCTCAATATTCACCTCATATTCGTCTCCAAAATTACGATTATACTGCCGATCCACATCCACATTTTTCTCATGGCTCGATACATTTGTCAGCTCGGGTGTCCTTAAACTGTCTCTTTACATCAAAGATCATAAGTGAGGGGACGATCACCGACTGCCATTATGTTGAACTAATATTAAGTTGAGCTAAATTGTTATTGTATATTAAAAATATAATTACATCATGTGTTCGATACCCATCGTGGGATTGTTGAAGACATCATGCTACAATAGCTTCGTAGGCAATGAGTAGGTGCATGCCCACCTTAAAAATCTAGGGACTGCATTTTTTATATGTCAGACTGCAACTCTAGTGGCTAATCATCAATATTGTTTAGTAAGCCCAAAACTATAATAATTATAGGCTTCTTTATAAAAAATTTAAAAGTAGATTAAAATACAATATTGTTGGATTTAGTGTCTTAAATCTCGTGAGAGCTTGACATAGTGAGAGGGATATAACTCAACCTGCAGGGTATGTTGGTTTAACAGAAACTCAAGCCGTCATACTAGATGATAACGTTGAGGAGCCATTGACCCACAAGAAGGCAATGGTTGGTGTGGACAAAGATGAATGGGTTAAAGCCATGAATCTAGAAATGAAATCTATATACTTCAATTTTGTCTGGGATATTGTAGATCAATTTAATGGGATAAAACCTATAAGTTACAAGTGGATCTACAAGAGAAAGAGAGGTGTAGATGGTAAGGTACAAATCTTTAAGACTAGACTAGCGGCAAAGGCTTATACCTAGGTTAAGGGAGTGGACTATGAAAAAACTTTCTCACCTTTTTCCATACTTATGTGTAACAACCCAAAATTTTAGGAAAATTTTATTATCTTTTCTTGAATTATATTGTGAAGGTGAGACAAAATTGACTTAATGTGTTTAAAAAATTCAATTTTAATTTAATGTGACAAGGAATTAAGGGTTTGTTTTAATTTAATTAAAGGATTTGGAAAGGTTGGATTTTATTTGAATTTTATTTGGATTTACTTCTATTGGTGGATTTTTATTTGGAATTGAATAATTAGATTGAGATAATTTTTTTTATAGGAATAAATGGATTATGTAAGTCCAGAGTGTCCTAGTGGCCATTAATGGATTCCTCGTCATTGCCAGGTATGTCCTTTTTTAAAATAAATCAAGAGTAATATGCACAAGATTATGTTGAGTTATGATCGTAATTGACATGTTTTTCTTGATGAAGATTTTTTTAAAAACTGGATGTGTTGAATTGTTAAGCAATGGTACAAGTTAGAGGAAGAGGTAGTCGTAGCATGAATACTAGAGGAGGTGAAAATCTGGAAGGACAAAACCCAGCAGTTCAAGATCAACCTATTTGAAACCCTACTACGTTAGGAATGTAGGACTAGTAAGTTCAGGACCCCCTTTCCCTAGTAGATCCCTTACCGCCTAGTGGCCCTTCTGGGTCGAGGTGGTAGAGAACATAAATGCAAATTCGAAACTAAAGCACGATTGTGCCTCCGCGAACACAAGATCCCCCGGCTTTCCCAACCAAGTATAATGTTATGGTTGCGATAATAGGAGATGCTGTTAAAACGACCTTATTGGGACAAATAAGGGATAGTGTGGCAGAGAAGGTAGCTCAACAAACTCAGATACAACAAATACCACCCCCGCAGGCCCAGTTAACATAGGTGCAGGCTCAGAATCAGAATTTACAAAACTTAGCATTTGTTAGATTTCAGAAAGTATAACCCCCATACGTTCTATGGGCCACTAAAGAACCCAACCAAGGCGGAACTTTGGTTATCTACTATGGAGACAATTGTTTTTATATATGAAGTGCCTTGAAGATAAAATACTTCAGTATGTCGTTTTCTTACTCATTGAGAATGCCCAACATTGGTGGCGCTCGACAAAAAGAATGATAGAAACTAATGGTGGAAAAGTGAATTGGGACCAGTTCAAGGAACAGTTCTATGAGAGGTACAGGAAACAGAGGAGTTTACGAACCTAAAATAAGGGTTCATGACCGTAGAGGAGTATAAGGAGGAATTTGATAGATTATCTTGCTTTGTCCTTGACTTGGTGTCTATAGAGGCAAAGAGGGCTAAGAGATTTGTTAAGGTACTTTGAGATGGAGTGCGAGGTATTATGATGACTCTAGAGCCGACTACCTATGCAGTGGCTTTCTACAGAGTGACAAATTTAATAATCTTTGAAAACCGAAAAAAGAAACAAATTGTAGCGGTACGGACGCAGAAAAGCAATTTTGATGCCCAATTTACCATTTCATAATTCCACATGATAAGAGGAAACGTGATTGGAAATGCAATAGACGCGTGGACAGTGGAAGTTAAATAAAAAAGATCAAATTGATTGTTGATGTGAAAAGTTCGTGGTAGAGCTAATGAACTTCTGATGCAAGGCAGGTGGTACGAAAAATGCAAGGTGTCAACATAATGATTAGAAAGAGACAAAGAACTTCTTCTTGACACCTACAAATAGCTCATGAGATCAAAAGAGGAAAAAAAAAGAAAGGGCACATAACCAAGAGATTGGCAAAGCTTTGCTCATTTTTCCATTACCCATCTGCCATAACCACCCTCTCGAGGTTTTCCTTGAAGAATTTTAAGTGAAAGTTCAAGGTTTCTTCTTGTAAAGGAGGACGAAGGACTTCACCACCATTATAACCATCGTGTAGCAGTGAAGTAGTCACCATAGGAAGACACGTGAAATTGCAGCCCACAATTTGACTTTCTATCCTTATTTTCTTGTTTCACTTTTTTATTCATCAATGTTTGTATTATTCTATAAATTTGTAAAAAAATAACTTTTATTATCAATATGGAAACCAAAATCCATGTCTCTTCCATCAAGCATGAGCAACTAAATTCATAATGGGTTGGGAAAGATAAAGTTAACATATACTAAGTAATGCATAAGTAAGAATTATCTTGCTCAATGTGTGCTTCATGAAATATTTAAATCAAATCGAGAGATTGCTCTAGATATAATTAATCACTACTTGAAAAAGTAAAGTGTCACACCCCATCCCATACTACTTTCTGAGCCTAGGAAAGGACATGACTGCAGCAGTTATCAACCCTTTTATTGACACTTACTGCCTAATAACTCTTGTGGATATAACTCTGATACTAATGAATAAATTCAACAACCGACTGATTAAGTAGGCCCATTTTATATTACAACAGTGTAACGTTTATACAACTCCAAGACTCCACTACAAAGTTTATAAGAACAACTGTAAAACCCTCCGGAAGTGTAACTGTGGCATGTGGCAGACTTTGACCTTAGCAGCACCCTGGAACTTCTCACCTTGCACTACCTGGGAAGGAAAACATGAAATAACGGAATGTGCTTTACAAAGCTCAGTGAGTGGTAAGCAACTTCTAGAGTCTATTTCAACACATAAATAACAAGCATATCATAAATACGAGGTTACATTCAAACCTCATCTTTGAACGAGTCTGGTCTCAACTTCTATCTACACGCACAGTAGATAGCTAAACTGATAACTAACTAGAATGAGTATGTTGTCTACCTATACACACGGTAGATAGATAACTGTTACTAAAATATAACGCTTACTCTTTACGTTTCCTTTGTCTCCTATGTGCGCATAGCTCCCCCTTCATGGGTTCAGAAGCTAGGCTTGTCGGCCTTCTGACCATTTGTCACACCCCACACCAGATTACCCTCCTAACCTGGACGAAATGGTGACTACAGCAGTTACCAACCCTTCTGCTAGCACTTACTGCCTATCTTACCTTAAAATAATATTAAAACTCTGAATACATACATAATAACACAGAGCTTAACACATTACATTACAGTGTTCTGCAGCATTGATTATGCATGGATATTACAACCTAGTGAGCCCCATCAAGAATACTAGTCACTAGACAGACACATGTGTACTAACTAATACAGGTCTTCAATTACGCCTTCTTCAACCTGTTAAATATTCTTCGAGTGGCAGAGCAGCAACAAAAAAGTCTTCTAGGAACTAACCGCTTCCTGAAAGTAAAACATTTAAAAACGTGAGCTCTAAGCTCAGTGAGTGACTTAATAAAAATATAAACCTTATGCTCTAAAACTTTAAGTTTGCAAACATAATACTAAAACTAGAGTATACCAAGCAAAAGTGTACATAAACACCTTTAAAACCATTGTATCTAGAACTTGAATCTTAGATGAGAATGAACATTCACTGTTCTAATTCCAACGTCAAGCCACGGTCATATGAGACCTCTACCTCGACCTTTTCACATTAAACTATGGCTAGAAGAGATCCCTACATCGATCTCTTTAAATATTCCGATGGCATCTTAAGCAACATCCTTAAGACATAAACGTCGATAACAACTCTTATACATCAATAGTTATCATTACATCTTAGTTAAGAACGAGCATACCCCGCTCTAGCTCCCAACGTCTATTACCGACCAAGAGACCCATACTCCGACCTCTCATTCATACCTGCCTACATACACATGGGGTTTGCCATGTACCGTCAACACCTTAAGTACATTTATTCGGATACCTTCCCTACCAGTATCCCTACTTATTATGTTTAGAAATGCCAACGCATGTACCTTGGCAACCTTAGGTATTCAAACATAGTACGTCAAGCTTCATTCAACCTTAGCTTTAACCCTAACGCATGCTTTATACTTTATAGTTAGCTTCAAACATATTGAACTAGCTTGTAACACCACTAATCATGTGTTAGACATGAAAAAACATACTTGGAAACCTCATACATTAGTAACATTATGCGTTGATAAACATCCATAAGCATTAACAATTCCAGACTATCCTTCTAGCCTAGAAGGAAATATGACTACCTTTATCCTTAGTTGAGAGTGAACTATTAGATCTAACCCTCAATCTCAACCTTAATCAGGGATAACTCTTTTGCTCAATCCCTCGACGTCGTATTACCTACGTGCATGTGGTTATAACTGAGTACCGTCGAACCTTATGTACCTGACTAGGATACCTTCTCATTATCCTTCAGTATCTACAGGTACTTGAGTAGGATACCTTTTCATTGTCCTTCAGTATCCTTAGGTACTTGTGCTCGGATACCTTCTCAAATTTGTCCTTCAGTATCGAGCTTCTATGATACCTTCTTATATGTCCTTTGGTAACAAATTGGCCAGATACCTTCTCAAAAGTCCTTCGGTATCAAATTGGCCAAGTACCTTCTCAAGTGTCCTTCGGTACCTCGTTTTAAGTAAAACTAGTCATAAACATTTAGTTGAAAGGATACCTTCTCATTGTCCTTCAGTATCCGTCATATAACTAGTCATAAACCTTTAGTTGAAAGGATACCTTCTCATTGTCCTTCAGTATCCATCACAAAACTAGTCACAAACATTTAGTTGAACACTAAAGATTAGTGCTCAAATCATCACACTAGTTCGTCTATCATACTGATTCATCATAAAAATGGAGTTATTTAAACCTACTGTAAGTATTTGGACAAGATAACATATCTACATCAATCCCATGGAAAACATGCTCTACTAAGCATGAGAAACAGTTTCACAAACATGTTGCTTGGCACATCATTTAAACACGTAACATGAGAAATATTTCCAAAGAAATCATAATTTCTAAACCATTAAAACAGTAAGCCATCAAATAGTCACTCACAGCTTGTTTGCCTCTTAACGGGTTATACGCCTCTTCTAGTTCTGCTTGGCTTGAAAGGATATAATCCCAATTAAACCACTGAGAATTCTTAGTAGAATACCTCAATTAATTCATTTACTAATGGAATTCTCATCATCAAAAGATTGTCTTACTAGCAAGATCCCCATGAGCGAGGTCAGTAAGATCCCCTAGAGCCACACCAGCGAGATCACCATGAGCAACACCCACGAGATCACCATGAGCGACACCAGCGAGATCACCATGAGTGACACCCACGAGATCACCATGAGCGACACCAGCAAGATCACCATTACCAGCGACACCAGCAATACTCAGCCTAATTTCTAGCGAGATTCCCTTCTAGAGAGAGATCCTCTTCACAATTCTTAGCAAGATCTCCTTCGTTAGCGAGATCCTCTTTACAAAATTAGCGAGATCTCCTTCATTAGCGAGATCCTCTTCACAAAATCTCACTATAAACTCCACTATGAGCTGTTTGCTTGTTCTTCCCAAGTAGCTGTCTGCTTATGCATAGGTTCTCTATTACAGTTATAAAAATTCATAACTCAAAATCCAGACCTTTTCTGAAGAAACTTCCTTCTACAAACATGTTTATAATTGAGCTGTTCTTACCTTAAAATTTCAACCACAAATTCCTTATAGTTTGGCCTAGAGCTTCGAATCTTCACCTTGGGCCCTCATTAACCCAAGATTCTGTCTCTTATGTAATTTCATCACTTTTTATTCCTCTTCTTCTGCAATCTTTCTCCAGCAAGACATCTTTGAAAACTAGATTCTCCCAGCTTTCAAATGGCATCAATTTTACTAAATTTTCTCATGTAAATTGCCGAAACCAAACTTTCGAAATTTGTCTTCCTTTTAACCTTCCTGCCGTTTCCCGAATTTAAGGAGTAACCGCCACGTCAACTCATATTTAATGCCTCCAGCTACAACCAATCAGTGAGTTTCTTATTTTGTGTTTTTCTTTTTCTTTCTCCACTTATTTCTTCTTGCTTCCAACCTCTAACCCTCCTAAAATATGGCTTCATTTAACTCATTAAGAGACATCTAATCACTTACTCTTACTTAAAGTAATTAGGGTTCGGGTTTTACACCATCCCATACGAGAATCCTACCATAGTCTCAGGAACTAGACCTCTCGGTCCCCTGACCATCACGTGAGATTTTGCTTACGGGCTCAGGAACTAGGTTTATTGACCCCCTGACCATCCCGATCACATAATCTCAATCTCATGCTAGATACTCATTCATAACATAAGCATATACAATTAACTCTAAAAGATATGATTCAAGACTTAAAGAAAAGTACCACTCACCTTGGTCGTTTAGGAACCTTTCTCTCTAGAAGTTCCTTGGTTTCCTCTCGGGCTCCTCTTGAACCCTAAATTCCAGATTTAAATAACAGCTTAGATTACTCATAGTTCTAAGATTTATCTCGAGTTACGTCCTTTTATAAATATGCTCCAAAATGTCTCAGGAATCTTACCTCAAAATCTTAGCTCATAACTCTTCGTGGTTTGGCCGGAAACATCAAAACATCAAGGCTGGCAAGGCTTACCCGACAGCTTGATCCCTCTATCTTGTCCTCACTTTCCAGCCCGATTCCTTGGAGCTTCTTCTCGGGAAGCCCTATCCTAAAAACTAGACTCTTTTAGTTTTCAGATGATATTGGAATCACATCAAACGCACGAGTATCCTAGTAGAACTTCTCGTCCCAAGTTGATGCTACTTCCTGTCCTTTCTGTCCAACAACATTTCCCCCCTTGGAACCTCTTGACCAACGCATGGTCTTGCTACCAATGCATAGTCTCCTCCCAATGCACTCTTCTTTATGTCCTTTAGAGAGATTTTGAGTTCTCATTTGATGTCCTTGGGCATCCACTTCATTTGATTAAGGCTTAAGATTTCTTCCCAACAAGCCACATGTCCGGATGACGACATTGAATGCGTCCATCTTTCATATGCGTTCATCCTTCATATGTGTCCATCCAACTTCATATGCGTTCAANACCAATGCATAGTCTCCTCCCAATGCACTCTTCTTTATGTCCTTTAGAGAGATTTTGAGTTCTCATTTGATGTCCTTGGCCTTATTTATAGGCGTCCAAGATTGCTCTAAGGCTGACACCTCCTACTTGACCGCATGTTCAAGTGTCTCTTCCTTACACTATTATCGAAATCTTGCATCAGTGCAACCCAAGGTGTCTTGCTCCCTTTTTACCAACGCATATCCTTTGACTTTGCATGTCTTCTTATGCATCCACTTCATTTGCTTAAGGCTTAAGATTTCTTCCCAACAAGCTACATGTTCGGATGACATCCTTGAATGCATCCATCTTTCATATGCGTTCATCCAACTACATATGCATTAACCACAAATGTGCCCATCCAATTGTCGCAACCTACTTATGTCCGGACACCATCTATCGGCACATGTGTCCATTCAATCTTTCCTTGTGCATCAAATTGATGCAACTTGGTCACTTATGCTAGATGCTCGCAAGCTTCTCTTTGGCCGCATATCCTTCTCCTTCGCATGGCTTACCTTTGCTATATGCTCTCAACTAGGATATTGACCAACAATCCTTCAACGCATACTACTAATTTGCCCTATGCACCCACATGCCCTTGGATGTCCAATGCGTAGCACTTGTCCAACGCATAGCACATCACCAATGCATAGCACATCACTAACGCATAGCACATCACCAACGCATAGTGTACCACTGCCAAATCCATCACGTCCATCGCATCCATCGCTGCTTACCATCGCATAGCACTACCGTGTCCATCGCATCCATCGCATCTATCGCTACTTATCATCGCATAGCACTGCCGCATCCATCGCATTTGTATAGGACACCCCCGCTCCACGTCTCCACATGAATGGTAAGGATCAACCATCTGTAGTAGTTTACAACACTTGCAAACCTCTACAAAGCAGGCCATATCCGTAGTGTCACCAGGATCAGGTATCCCACCTTAATCCTTATACTACAGATCGATTTTGGTTATCACTTAAGGCATGATCCACTTGTATATCACATATACATGCTTAAGTTCACATAAGATAACCAAGGAGCTTTGTTTATTGGATATGAGTAAATGCCAGAATTAAATAATATTTATTTTATTCATTGAACAATGTGTTTCTTTACAAAACAACGAGACACAAGGAAAATTAGGACACCAATCCCAACAAGCAGATAAATTGCTTTCTTAAGGGTTGATCCCGAGGCTTGAACGATGTGGCGCCACACACCTTCTCATGGCCCGAGAGGTGTTCACACATAGTAAGACTATGTTGTATTGTTCAATAGAGGGATAAGTGGTACTTAAGGAAGAAGATGTAATTACAGGGGCAAAAGGATAAATTGACCATCGTACTGATGATTAGTTATATCTAATGAACACAGAAATATATCTATGGCAAGTAGAGTTCAACTGTCGATCTTTAGTGGAGTGCCTAGTAGTTAACGGATGGTGGATATTGTGACTAAAGAGTTTAGTCAGCTATTTACTTACCATTGAAGCTTTGAGCCATAGGTTCATAAGGTCCCCCTGGTAGCTTGGATACAAGTTAAGAGACAGTTTTTGGGTCAATTTGAAATGTTCCAATTGACAAGAGGGAGTTCGATTATATATGATATAATTGAACGAGTTAATTAAATATGATATAATTAACTTTATGTATGAGATGCATTAATTTGGAAGAAATTAGATATAAATATGATTTATATCTAGTAGAGAAAAATATTATAATTAATATATGATATTAATTTATATGTTATGAATATGATAAGATCTCATTCATTGGACGGTTATAAAGGAAATGGGAAGGTGCCTCTTTTGTTCTAAATAACAAATGAGTTCATTATAAATAGCAGACGGTGTGTTTATCCCGGAGTGTGCGGACATTGTGAAAAGATAGTGTCATCGTTTAGAAAATCAGTTCCTATCCGAAGTGACTGCACGATCTTACATATTCGATATTGCTAAGCGATTTCATACCGATTACACCGTCGCGCACTATTATCTAAATGATCATTTACCTTTTTCATAAGTGATCGTTTAGCTCCTGATATATATTAAACGATCGTATAGACGATCGTTTAATTTTTCCTATGCAATCGTTTGGATGATCGCTCACCCTTTTCCTACACGATCGTTTACCTTTTCCTACACGATCGTTTAGATGATCGCTTACTTTTCCTACACGATTGTATACTTCACCTAAACAATCAAGCATCTTGTCTATGTGATAGACGACTGCATCTCCCACTTGCTTGATCGTTGTGTACGGTCTCTCTTCCTCTTTCCCTTTACCATATCTGAACAAAGCCCACACTTTGGTTTCTAACTCCAAGCATACTGAGGGCTTTGAGTGGTGTTGTCTTCTCCGTTTCCTTCTGTCTTAGTGGTGATTGTTCAAGGTAGACTGTTGGGCTTCAGACTCGCTGTGAAGAAGAAATCTTCATTTGGTATGATTTATTGATCTCTTTAGCATTATGAAAGTATGTTTGAATGTATATATGGTAATTTTGTCACAATGAATTCAAAAGATCCGTTTCCACTCGTAGGTACTCTTGAATAAGAGTTCCTTCATAACGAACGTTAGTAAAAAAATTTTTGAACAATTCAAAGTAAGTGTTACTTTCGGGCAGACTTAAACAATCACTCAGTAAAAATAATTAATCGTATGTTTTCTAAGTAAAATAAACCCTAGGTTAATAAAATACTCAATGGGAGGAAAAAGATGTATATGATATGTCAATTTTCCATTCATGTTTCTCCTTTAATATTCACACCGTGAGACTCATGCTTGGTCTTGAGGTTCCCTGGGAGCGTCCCCCTTCAGATGGAATTTGCATGAGTCAATATCAAGGTGAATGGAGAGAGTATTTATAGTAAGTGGGATAGGGATGTGTGTCAAAATGTTGTATGGTCTTCTTCATTGGTTTGTAACGTGAGACGTTCTTGCATGGTCTCGAGGCGCCTTGCGAGCGTCCCCTTTTGGATGGTTTCTACAGTAGGTCGATATCAAGGCAAACTCCATAAATGGATAGGATTGCTTTAGTTTTTGCCCTAATCGATTTTTCCCTTCAGTTGGCTCATTGAGGCGAAACTCTAGGGTCTAAAATGAAGGGTCACACTTAGAGAACTTGTTAAGCTAGTTAATGATTTCTTGACCAAATAAATGATGACTAATTATTATATGAATAAGAGTTATTCTGGTGTAATAAATAATTGGTTAAGAGTGTCTCAATTCAATGAAGGGACAATTGACTACACTTCGGTTGCTTTTGTCCTAAATCATTAAAGCATCATTGCAAAATTAGATGTAAAATGGGGTTCATTTAGTTTTTGCTAAAATTGATTGGATGTTTTTTTTAGAGTTATGCTAAAATCTAATGTAGATCAATTTATTTATTTTTTAGCAAAAATATCAAACTGTAATTTTCCGTTAGTTGCCTCTAGTAATTTGACCATTTTTAATTATTCGACGTGGAAATATTCAATTAAAACCTTATTTGTGGTTAACAACCTCAACATTGTCATGACTGAGGGTTGTCCTCAAGTCCCAATCCCTGATGCAACACGAAATGTTCATGATGTATACGAAATGTGGACAAAGGCTAATATTAAGGCTCGAGTTCGCATTTTTGCAAGCATACCAGATGTACTAGCCAAAAGATTTGAGAGCATGGTCACTGCACAATAGATCATGCAATCAATGCAAGAACTGCTTGAGTGAAAGTTCTCACAATTCAAGTAAAATGGGATTGATGACAATGAAACCAGTAATGTCAGCTCCATAAATAAACTCCAATCCATATTGAACGTCAAGGGACAAATAGAGAAAGCAATTCGTGCTAAATCTAGTGAAGTTAATCAACGAGGATTGTCCTCTGAGATGAAACTTGGAGTTTATGATATGAGTTATGGAGCTGATCTCACTTCTCTCCAGATGAGAAAAAACTCTGAAGAAAATAAATCTAATTTATTTGTCTTGGAGACGTGCTTAGTAGAGAATGATGATTATGCCTAGATAGTTGATTTCGGAGCTACTAATTACGTATGTTATTCTAATCAAAGATTTAATTCCTAGAAACAATTGGTTGCTGGAGTGAGGACTCTTAGTCTGTATTGGTGAGGCCGTTTCAGCCGTTGTTGTAGGTAGCCTTAATTTTTTTTTTTTTTTGACAAGAAACGGTACATGTTATTGGATGATGTATATGTAGTACTTCAAATCAAGAGGAACTTAATTTACGTTTCTTGTCTGATTGAACAAAATTTTTCCTTATCCTTCTCTGAAAATAAAGTGTTTACTTTTAAGAATGGAATGGAATTAGGCTTTGGTTCAATGGAAAATAACTTATATGGACTAAGGTCGTTAGTTACAAAAGTCGTACTTAATACTGGAATGTTCAAAATTACAACAAATGTTAAAAGATCGAGAGTTTCTTCTAAAGAAAATGTCCATCTTTGGTATCTAAAGTTAGGTCACATCAATCTCAATAAGATTAAAAGATTGGTAAAAAGTGGACTTCTAAATGGTTTAGAAGAGAACTCTTTAGCTGTATGTGAATCATGCCTTGAAGGCAAAATGATGAAACGACCTTTTATTGGAAAAGGTTATAGAGCCAAAGAGACCTTGGAGCTTATATATTAGACCTCTGTGGTCCGATGAATGTAAGAGCACAATGAGGGTTTGAATATTTCATCTATTTCTTAGATGATTATTCTAGATATAGGTATCTATACCTAATGCAATATAAGTCTGAAGCACTTGAAAAATTCAAGGAATACAAGACTGAGGTTGAAAACTTGTTAGGTAAAAAGATAAAAACACTACGATCTGATCGTGGTGGAGAGTATATTGAATTAAGATTCCAAAACCTGATAGGACATGGAATACATCCCAACTCTCAGCCTTTGGTACACCTTAATGTTCTCTTAAAGAGTGTTTTTGAAACACCTTTTGAGTTATTGAGCGGTCGTAAAGGTAGTTATTGACATTTTAGAACTTGGGGATGTCCAACCCATGTGCTAATGGAAAACCCTAAAAAGTTGGAACCTCGTTCAAAAGTATGCCTATTTGTAAGCTACCCCAAAGAAACGAGAGGTGGGTACTTCTTTGATCCAAGTGAAAATAAAGTGTTCGCATTAGGAATCATAAGCCACGAAGAAATTTTTTTTTAAGTTAAATTTCTAAAGAATCTACTGAGACTTCAACAAAAGTTGTTGAAAAAGCTGATACATCAACTAGAGTTGTTGATGTGGGTTCGTCTAGTCATACACATCCAGGTCAAGGTCAGAGAAGAGTTCTCTCTGAGAAAAAGTTTCTTCTATTTCCTTTCATCATTTTTCCCTCTTCCAAGAATTCAAGCAAAGCTCACAACTCTTGCTTGAATTCCCAATCCCAAGATAATACAAATGGTTCTCAAGTGGTGATGTTTTAGCTTGGAGATCCAGATCCAGATCGAAGCGTTTGAGATTGAGGATCGAGGGAATTACATTGAAGAAGGTGTTCTTCAAAGGTAAATCTTTTATTTCCATCTTCCTCCTTCAACATGCTGTAATTTTAGATTTTAAATGCATAATGGCTGGTTGTTTCTGTAAAATTTTAATTCTGTAATTTTTGGATTTTGGGTCCGATCCTTGCTTCCGCTGCAAAACCTTTGGTGGTTTCCCTTCTAGTTTTATCCTTAGTGAGCTAGCAATGGGATCTTATCAACCTACAGATTAGAAACTCTGACGATTCGAGATTAATTAATTAATGAAAATCTTTAATTAATTTAATCAATATTCATTAACTATCAACCACTCCACTAAAGACCGACAACTACACTCTTCGCACTGTTGATATATTTTTGTATCTACGGATTTAATCAATCAATAGTAAGTTTGTAAAAGTTAACAATTAGCATGTGGAAGCAATTAGGTTCTTAAGCACTCTAATTACATTAATCTTGAAATCAAAGCATGCATGTTCATATCAAGAAGTTAGGATTTGAGATACAACCTTTATAGAAACTCAAAATTTGTGCAACCCTTTGCTTGAATCTGATCACGAACCCTTCGTGGACCACCATTAGAGTCTTTTCCACTATTTTCTGGCCTTATGACGGATTGTAGGATCCAATTTGTAAAGAAATTGAAGGAAATTTTAGAGTTGAAGAGAATTTTGGAGTTATCAACTTTGAGAGGATTTTTCAGCTTCATAAGCTAGCCAAGAAGAACCCAAATTCAGTAATTTTATTTAAAATTGCATCTTAAGGTGACACCTAATTAATCATTAATAAGGTCGATTTGTGAGGTGTTTAACTTAGTGGAAGAACTAGGGAAACTCCACTAACTAAAAATTCATTTTAATTTTGTATTCTCAAAAATTAAATTTAAATGAATTTCAAATTTTAAATAGAATTAATTCAAATCATTGGTTTTAAATAAAATTAGTTCTAATAATTAATTTTAAATAATTTAATTAATTAATTAATTAATTTAATATCAAATATTAAATTAATATAACACCAATCCCAAACGTAAATCTTCATTCACGTGTACAATATTTAAATAATTTAAATATTTAAAACTCTCCAATTTCGTTTAATTCAAAAATTAAACGTATAATTATATTGTATATAATTAAAACTTCATTCCCTAATTCGACTTTGAACATTTCAAATTCTCTCATCACACTGTCTTAAGGTTTAGTCTGATGTGAGCTAGCAGGAAGACCTAATGGACCTACAGATCATGAGCTCCAATGATTCGAGATTAATCGACTAATCTCATTAATCCAATTAACCAACATTCATTAACTACCGAGACACTCATCTAAAGCCCAGTAGTTGCACTATTCTCATTGTAGATATATTTCTATCCACTTGATTTAACCATGATTAGTAAATCGATCATTCACAAGTTGTTTATAATTACAGTTGGGTCAAGATTATCGTTTTATCCTTGTATTTATATCTTGCTCTTTAAGTCTCATTGATCATCTAATCAACAATTGGTTTATGGTCCAACCACCAAATAAAGTCCCTCTCAGGCCTTAGAAACTGTAGGAATTCTTTTTCAAGGCCTGGATTTAGCACTTAAGAGTACAACCTATCTACTAACCCTAGAAGTAGGAGCGAATTCCATCTTGCAGGACTATGTCTCCTAGCTATCTACCCGGTCTTACCTCTAAAATGGGAGGCTTATTTAGTCAGTAATGTTGGACCACTCCCACCTATGAAAATTAAAGAATAATCCAGAACAAACCAGAGTTCATAGTTAGCTCAAGATTAAGATCGAGTTATCTGGGTCATCGAATTTGAATAGTCAGTCTTATCAGTAAATGGTGTTATAAAGTAAAAGTGACTTATTTCGTAGTCCCGTATTATGAAAACTCATTGCATAGGACATCCCCACTCATATGTCTCCACATGAACAATTTAGGATCACTTCATTTGTAACACTTTACAACTATTGTAACAATTACAAAGTGGGTCACATCCATAGTGTCCCTAAGATGAGGTACCCAGTCTTATCCCTATACTATACACCATTTTAGCTGATATATACTCGAACTTGATCAACTTTTATGTCTCTACATAAAGTTTGAGTATTCATGTTATAGCCAGGGGTTCCCCTCAAGATGGAAAGAGTGAATTTCATCTTGTATAGTTATGTTCCCAGCTCCATACCCAGATAAATCTCCATAATGGTAGGCTTGTTGGGTTGGCGAATCTGGCCATCACTCATATAGATCAAAGGATCTAACTCATAGACAGGACCACCTCCGACCACTACCATCGATGGCTACCTCAGGCATTATCACCAGTCCACTCTAATGGCCACCACCACCTTCAACCACTGCCACCAATGGCCAACTCCAACTACACATCTGACAAATGTACTAAAAATTAAAAGAAAATCAAAATGAAAATATTTATAAATATGCATATCTCAAATTTAGAAATTAAAAATTAAAAATACTAATATATAAATCTAAATGTTGAAAAAAAAAATTAAAATTAAAAGCTAAAAATATATATAAAAATTAAAAACTTAATAAATAAAAGAAATATTGTAAAAAATAAAATATAGAATTATTAGAAGAATAAAAGAAAAAAAAATAGCTATTAAAAAAATAAAAGGAGAAAGGAATTATTAAAAAGATAAAAAGAAAAGAACACCTTTGGGATCGAGAAGAAGAAAAGCATGCGCGCAAGTGCCAATGAGACGAGATTTTTTTTTCTTTTTTTATTTCATTAAATAAGAAGAAAGGGAATTGAGAGAAACTATATATATATATATATATATATATATATTTTGTAGTTTCTCACATTTGGCCCAATTTTAAGAAATGTTTCTTAAATTTTAGAAACGGAAAGAGTTATCAAACAAACTTGTTTCTTAAAATATGAGAAACAAAAATAGAAAATAAGAAACAGAAACGTTATCAAATGGTCCCGTAATCTCAAGTCGAACTTTCTCTCTCATGATTTTATAGATTATGTAATCTCCGTTTGATTTTTTCTATCCAAATTATAATTAAAATGGATTTAGTTGTGAATACTCACTTCTATAAAATTCATTTGATTTTATAGATTACAATGATCTCCAATATACTTGCTTGCCCAGCTTTCAATCTTCTAAATTTGTGTTTTATCAAATTGTAATGTATTTAAATATTAACACACTCCCATAAATTCAGTTGAAGCAAATAATGTTTTGATTTTTATATGAGATGTTAGGAAAGAGACAACTCTAAGATGTAGAGGTGAAAAAGACAAAACCCATTTAATATAATTGAGAATAGAAAAAAGAGAGATATAGTTGAAAAGCTTGAAAAGATCAGGAATGTGGGAATATGGATAGATAAGTTGAGAGAATTAAGGAACCGAGATTTGTAAAAGTAATTTAGTCTTTCCCAATTTTAATTTCAATCTTAATTCCACTCCTATTTAATGAAATAAAAAATATATTTTTTTAACCACTTTTTGGATAAGTATAATTTCTAATTCAAGATTGATATTTAAAAAAATCTTACTTTTTCCATCAAATGTTGGGATTGACTTTGGGCTTTTGGCCTATAGCAAAAGAAAAAAAAAAAAAGTTTTCAACAATTTTGTAACTATTTATTTAAATTAATTTCAAGAATTAATTAGTAAAAATTCAATTCTTCAATTAATTGTAAAACGGTTATTATTTAATTTTTCAATTAGTTCTAAGAACGGTTTATTCTTCGATCATTTTTTCCTTCTTTCTCCGATGAAAAAAGATTTCGCATTTTCTTCTTTCTCATGTTTTGCTCTCTAGATCTACTATTTTTCGAACAATTTTTTGTTGATTTCAACCCATTCTCTGATGAATGCACGTCAAATATTGGGAGTTGTGTTAACCTTGGTGAGCAACCGGCTTTGATGATTTAGTACCGAGGTTGCATTGATCTTGCTTTCAAGGCAATGGGTTTATTCACGGCACAACAATCGGCATTCGATTTCAAAATTTGAAAACAATAATCTTTATTATTATGCAACAATAGGCGTACCAATCTATTCAAACAAGTATGAAATCAAAGCCAGTTGTGGATCAATACGGATTCAATGTACGAAGAGGCATAAAAGAAGGTATGTATATATATATATATATATATTTCTTCTCTATGACTATAAAAGCATAATTGTGTTGTTGGCTTGCATTGCTCTGATGAATGAATGGTTGTTGAGAAGAAATTTGATAAATATTATATTTTAATTTAGAAAATTTATTTCACTACTACATTTGAGCATAGTATTCAACATATATTTGATTAGTATATATCATAATATTTATGAGTAGGAAATTACATGTCTAGTTAGCATGAATGAAAATAATATTCCACGTGTATTATATTTGTTAAATTGGAGCATAAACTATCTAAAACCTGTAATTTCCTTATAGACAAATGATAGATTTTGACAACATGCATTGCTTTTTTTCAAACCAAGTCTTTAATGTGAAATGATATATTAAAATAACAATAATAATAAAGATTAATAAATATATGTATCATTCATCGGTGAAATAAAATAAGTATCATCAATCTAATAAAGAAATGACCAATAGACATTTCCATATTAAGATTAAAATTAAAAAAACCAAAATATGAACAAAAAAAGTTAATAACTGGCAGGTTCTGATCAACATTCCGAACTGAGCATAAGCTTTTAAGATTTGCAGGTCTCTTCTATTACATGAGAAGAGGAAACAATTTGTATAAGATTCAAAATAGAGATAAAATGTTAATATCCATTTTCATTGTATTCGTGGGAATACATGTGTCCTATATATATAACAACACTAAACATAATATATACAATGTTATTTATAAGAAGAATTATATCTAAACTAAATTAATCCTCCTAAATATTAATTATGAATTTTTAACTACCATTTTCTTCTTTCTTCTTTTTTCTTTCTTTTAACTTTTCTTTTCATTAAAGGAATTTTAAATAAATCTATAAGCCATCTCTATAAAAAGTATATTATAAGGATTATATGAGACATGAAATATCTAATCCTTATAATATATTTTTTCCCCCTTAATCAAAATATAAAAGCATTGGATTGTTAATTGATTATTCTAAAAGTGATGTACAATGTTCATACTTGATGATCATACATATACTAACTATCAAGAATATTAAAGACGAAGTTAATAGTCATTATGGAATTTGGTATAAAAACTGGATGTACTTTCCATATAGAGAAAAACAATAAAATACTTTTAGTTTTTCTCTAAAATACTTTTTAATTTCCAATTAAGTTTTAATGCATAAATCTATTGAATGATTTATTATATTTTATTTACGTAAAGTTGATGTAAAATCACATTCATATAAAACATAATATCACTATTAATTAGTACATAAATAATACCACTAATTAATAGTGATATTATGTTTTATATGAATGTGCCTTTATATCAACTTTAAGTAAATAAAATATAGTCAATAGATTTATGTATTAAAACTTAATTGGAAATTCAAAAGCATTTTAAGAACTAAAAACAAATAGAAATAGGTGATTACTAAAAGTATTTAATTGTTTCTCTATATGGCAAGTATATAAACTTTTTTACAAAATTCCATAATAACTATTAACTTTATCTTTAATATTCTTGATAATAATTATATGTATGATCATCAAATATGATCATTGCACATCACTTTTGGAATAATCAATTAACAATCCAATGTTTTTATATCTTGATTAAGAAAAAAAAAAAATTACACTTTTTCACTCTTTCATATACAAGGGGATTTTACTAATCCGTGCTAAACCACAACTGGCTTTGATTTCATACTTGTTCGAACAGATCAGAACGTTTTTTGTTACATGATAATAAAGAAAATTACCAAATTCAAAATTCCAACTCTGAATTGGCTCATAATAAATTATTTAACTTTTCAACTTCTTTAGGCAAATTATTCAATATTTTGAGGATTATAGGAATTAAATAAAACTGTATATAATCTTTTTTTTTGTTACATACTAAAAACCTACTATTTCTTACTGAATTTGATTATAAAACCTACAAGATTTTAAAAGAAAATAGACAAAAAGAAGAAAGTTTTTTTTCATACTAAATGACTATTATGTACAGATAGAAAATGGCTTTATAAGATTTCAAAAGAAAATGGACAAACAAAATTTTTTTTTCATACTAAATGATAGAAAAAAAGAGACTATTTTTCTATGGATAGAAATGACTTATATAATATATTTCACTTCACCATTTTTTAGTGCAGCATTATAAATAAAAATGATCATAATTCAATAAATTATAATAATTAGATATGAGAACAAATAGATATAAAATAAAATAAAATAAAATTACCTATAAGTCCATACACAAATATAATGGTCACAAATATAACAAATGCGTAGAGGGTTATGCACGAAGGCAGATCCTTGTTTATTTCTAAAAACAGATCCAAGGTTTGGACACTGATAATGACCATCAAATGAAACGTGATCAGTATCATTACAGAAAAAACGACCTTGAAAAAGGATTTTTTTAGTTGGCGAACCAGATATTGACTGAGGTTAAAAAACAGTCCAGGTTTCGGATTGTCAAAAAAAAGAAACATATGGAAGTAAGGTTTGTAATGAAATGAATGAACAAAGTAGCCAGTTGAATTAAAAGTAACAATTGATCAGTATCCATATCAATTTCAAAAAAGAAAAAAAATCAATCTTGATGGGAATCTTTCTTTACAATCTTGATGAACAATTGAGGACAGGATGAGAGAAAAGAAAGAAAGGTATGGGTTTTTTTTCTTTTGTTATGCCGATTGAAGGACTAATAGAAAAAATTACATAATGAATGAAAATGAAGGACGAGATGGCAGAGTAGAAGAAATTACGGAATGAAAAAAATGGACACGATGAGAGAAAGAAAGAAAGTTATGGATTCTTTGTTTTGTTATGGACCAATGGAGAAATGTATATATTTATAGAAAATCATATGTGTAATTTGGATAATTTATAAAAGAAATAAGTTGTTGTAATAAGTTTACTCTCGCTTTTATAGAAAACCATATGGGTAATTTTGATAATTTAATAAAAGAAATAACCGAACTCTTTTATGGACGAATGGAGAAATGTATTTCTTTTATTAAGTTATTCAAATTACCCATATGATTTTCTATGAAAGCGAGAGTAAACTTATTACAATGATTTATTTCTTTTATTAAATTATCCAAATTACCCTTATGATTTTCCATAAATATATACATTTCTCCATTCGTCCGTAACAAAACAAAAAATCAATAACTTCTTTCTTTCTCTCGTTCCATCTATTTTTTTCATTTTGTAATTTCTTCTACTCTGTCATCCCATCCTTCATTTTATTTCATTATGTAATTTCTTCTACTAGCCCTTCAATTGGCCATAACAAAACACAAAAATTCATACCTTTCTTTCTTTTCTCTAGTCCTATCATCCATTGCGTTCATCAAGATTGTAAAGAAAGATTCCTGTCAAGGTTGATTTTTTTTTCTTTTTTGAAATTGGTATGGATACTGATCGTTTGCTACTTTTAATTCAACTGGCTACATTGTTCATCATTGCATTACAAATCTTACTTCCATATGTTTCCCTTTTTGACAATCTGGAATCTAAACTATTTTTGAACTTGGGTCAATATCTAGTTCACCAACTAAAAAAATCCTTTTTCAAGGTCGTTTTTCCTGTAATGACATTGATTATGTTTCAATTAATGATCTTTATTAGTGTCCAGACCCTGGATCTATTTTTGGAAACAAGCAAGGATCTGTCTTCCGAAATAACCCTCTACGTGTATGTTCTATTAGTGACAATTATATTTGTTCATGGACTTATATGTAATTTTATTTTATTTAAAGTTATATTATTTAATTTCATATCTAATTATTATAATTTATTGAATTCTGATCATCTTTATTTATAATGCATGCTTTATGAACGAGATGCACTAAAAAATGGTGAAGAGAAATACATTGTAAAGTCGTTTCTATCAATACAAAAATAGTCTCTTTTTTTCTTTCATTTAGTATGAAAATTATTTTCTTTTTGTCCATGTTCTTTTGAAATCTTGTGGTTTTAATAATTAAATTTTGTAAGAAATAGTAGGTTTTTAGTTTGTAACAACAAAAATTATATATAGTTTTATTTTAATTCCTATAATCTTCTAAAAATTGAATAATTTGCCTAAAAAATGAATAATTAAATAATTTATTATGAACCAATCTAGATTTGGATTCTTGAATTTGATAGTTTTATTTATTATTATCCAACAAAAGGTGGCATTCCAAACTATTCGAACTAGTATGAAATCAAAGTCAGGATCAACACATATTAGTGAAATCCCCTAGTATATGAAAGAGTGAAAAAGTGTAGTGCTTTTTTCTCCTTAATCAAAATATAAAAGCATTGGGTTATTAATTGATTATTCTAAAAGTGATGTGCAATGTTCATATTTGATGATGATATGTATACTTATTATCAAGAATATTAAAGACGAAGTTAATAATTATTATGGAATTTTATTAAAAAAAACAATGAACTTGCCATATAAAGAAAAACAATAAAATACTTTTAATAATCACCTATTTTTGTTTGTTTTTCATTCTTGAAATGCTTTTAAATTTCCAATTAATTTTTAATGCATAAATATAATTAATGATTCATTATATTTTATTTACTTAAAATTGATATAAAAGCACATTCTTATAAAACATAATATCACTAGAAGTTACCATGTTTCAAAAAAATTTTAAGTACTCATTAATAGCGATATTATTTTTTTATATGAATGTGATTTTATATCAACTTAAGTAAATAAAATATAATGAATTCTTCAATAGATTTATGCATTAAAACTTAATTGAAAATTCAAAAGCATTTTAAGAACGAAAAAAACAAAAATAGGTCATTACTAAAAATATTTTATTATTTTTCTCTATGTGACAAGTACATAAAGTTTTTGTACCAAATTCCATAATGACTATTAACTTCAACTTTAATATTCTTGATAATAAGTATACATATGATCATCAAGTATGAACATTGCACATCAATTTTAGAATAATCAATTAACAACTCAATGGTTTTAAATTTTGATTAAGGGGAAAAAAATATACTATAAGGATTAGATATTACATATCTCATATAATCCTTATAATATACTTTTCATAGGATGAATTTATTAGTTGTGGATCCAATACATGTTGGCCTGTAGCATTATTTAAAATTCCTTTAATAAAAAGAAAAATTAGAAGAAATAAGAAAATGGTAGTTAAAAATTCATAATTAATATTTAGGAGGATTAAATAAGTTTAGATCTCATTCTTCTTATAATTAATATTGTATAGATTCTGTTTAGTGCTGTTATATATATTCGATACATATATTCCACAAATGCAATGAAAATGAAGATTGACATTTTATCTTTATTTTGAATCTTATACTAATTGCTTCATCTTCTCATGTAATAGTAGAAACCTACAAATCTTAAAGGCCCATGCTCGGTTTGGAATGTTGTTCAGAACCTACCCATTGCCAAGAAATCAATGCTATTAACTTTCTTTGTTCATATTTTGGTTTTTTTTAACCTTAATATAGAAATGCCCATTTGCCAGGTTTACTATACTTATTTTATTTCAGTGATAAAAGATACATGTAAACCTCGAACTTAGGTTCTTTAGATAAGCATGGTTAGCCAAAGGGATGTTATATTACATATTTGTGAAGTAGAAATTCATGTTGTTTATAGGGATTATGAAGGAAGTGAAGGAAAATACATTTAATGAAGAACTCAATCATTGTCTGGTTGGAGGCACTAAGAGAGGGGTGACGTGGCAATCTACTCCTTGAATTCAGGAAGCGGCGGAAAGATTAAAAGGGAAATGAAACTTCAAAATCATGGTTTCAGCAATTGAAAAGAGAAGATCTAGCGAATTCAGTGTCATTTGAAAGCTGGAAGAATTTAGTATTCAAGGTTGTCCTGCTGGAGAAAGATTGCAAGAGGAGAAGAACAAAAGAGGAGAAGTTGCAGAAGAGGAAAAACCACAGATTAATCAGGGCCTAAAGTAAAGTTTGAAAGTTTCAAGCCAAACTACAAGGAATTATGGGCTGAAATTTTAAGGTAAGGAAGCTACTCAAATTTAAACAAGTTTGTAGAAGAAAGTTTCTTGAAAAGAGCTCTGGATTTTGAGTTATGAATTTTTGAAGTTATACCAAGGAATTGGTGCATAAGCAGACAGCTGCTTGTGATGAACAAGCAAGCAGTTCATTGTGGAGAATTACAATGAGATTTTGTAAGGAGGATCTCGCTCTCGGGGGAAATCTTGCTAGGAATTGAGGTAAGTATCGCTAAGAATTTCACAGAAAAAGCTTGATCTCGCTCTAGAAAATCTCGCTGGTGTCGCTCTAGAGGATCTCGCTGGTGGCGCTCTAGAGGATCTCGCTAGCATCGCTCTAGAGGATCTCACCAGCGTCGCTCAGGGGGATCTCGCTGGCATCGCTCAAGCGATTCTCGCTAGCCTCACTCAGTGGGATCTCACCAGTAAAGCTGTCTGTATTGATAGAAGTTCCTTTAATAAATGAATTATTTGAGGTATTTTACTAGGAATTCTAAGTAGTTTAATCAAGAATTATATCTTTTCAGGCCAAGAGGAGCTAAGGAAAGCGTATAAACCAGTAGGAGCCTGGCGAACTGTGAGTGACTAAGTAAACATAAAGTCTCTAATACTCATGCATATATTATCAAGCAAAGCACAGGGACATTAATGATGTATTTATACTTCCTCAAGCAACAAATGGTGGAGAATAACTTAATGTTTTTTTTTCGGCTTGTATATGTGTAGCATAGGCCAAGGTATGTCGTATAACCATTATAAAAGCTATGTTCGGAATTTGATATATGCTTCCTACAAGAAGGTTGTGGGAGAATGAGTTCTATTGTAAATGAGTGGCAATAGAATAGCTCTTGTGTAAATAATAGGCTATGGACTTAATTTGATGTTGCAAAATACACATTTGATACCGAAGGACGCTGAGAAGGTATCTAACCAATTAGGTGCCGAAGGACATTTGAGAAGGTACCTGGCCAATTTGATACCGAAGGAAATTTGAGAAGGTATCTGGTCAATTTGATACCGAAGGACATATGAGAAGGTATCATAGAAGCTCGAACCGAAGGACAAATTTGAGAAGGTATCTGAGTAAAAGTACTTGAAATATGATGGTATTTAGTGTGGCCACATGCACATAGGCAGTTATGAATGGGAGACCAAAGTATGGGTCACTTGGCCGGTTATAAATGTTTGTCACTTGGCCGGTTATAAATGTTTGGGAGCTAGAGCGTTTAGGCTCGTTCTCAACAAGGAAATAATAATGTTTAATGATGTCTGAGAATGGCTTAAAGCTACATTTAGAGACAGTTTTTGAGTTTATTCATTTGTATATTTACATGTACATGGTATTGCTATGTTTGTTTCTTTACGATTCTATAGTCACTCACTGGGCTTTTGCTCACCAAGTTTTTGTATTCTCTTTTCTCAGGTAGCGATCAGTTTCCTCAAGGTTGATCCTACTACTGGTTGCCACCAAAAGACCCGGCTTATTAAGAGGATTTAGGTTGATGATCTGTTTATGTACACATGTTTTGGAGAGGGACTAGGGCTTCGTTAGGAATGCTTGGGCCATTTGGGAATATTTTTTTTTTTTGTTTTATTTTCAGTAAATGTAATGTCTTGACTATATGCATGTGTCTATGTAATTTTTGTAGAACTCTAGGGAGGTTTGCTGTATGCATATATTGCTAGTATTTGTAACAGGTATGTTTTTAGATTAAAAGGCTTTGTGGTGGCTGCTACCAGTAGAGGCTAGTAACTACCACAATCATATCCTTTTCCAGAATAAAAGGGTAGTCTGGGAGGGGGTGTGACAAGTTGGTATCAGAGCATAAGATTTTGGGAATGAGAGGGGAAGTTCATGCATAAGTCTATGTCTCTATGTGTGAGTCCCTAACATGTGTACATTGTATTAGGTGAAATGCCGAGGCAACATGGTAGACTGAGTAAATAGACAGGTGGCAGGAATATTGACCCTACCAGTTGGAGCCTGGAGGTTGGAGAGAACCCACCGGGTGGAAAAAAGCCGATGAATGATCCAGCGGGTCAGGCAATGATGTCTGAGGGAGAGTCTAGTACTCCCCAAGCAAGGGCAGACTCTCAGCTAGAAGATGTAGTTTTTGATAGGATACTGCAGAGATTAGCGGCTAGTGTGGGCTCTGCACGAGCCGACCCAGAAAAGGAATATGGTATTGAGAGGTTTAAAGCCCTTGGGGCTGTGACATTTGAAGGTACAAAAGATCTAGCTGAAGTTGAGTTGTGGTTGGATGTAGTTGAAAAATGTTTCAATGTTATGAGTTGTCCAGAGGACAGAGAAGTAGAATTAGCCACCTTTCTGCTAGAGAAAGGAGCAGAGAAATGGTGGAAAGTGATGTTCACCAGACGAGCCAGTATAGATGTGACGTTATGGCCTAAATTAGGAAGACCTTTGAAGAAAAGTATTACCCCAGCTCGTTCCGGGATGCAAAAAGGGATGAATTCCTCAGATTAACATAGGGAATAAGGTCGGTGGCAGAATATGAGTAGAAGTTTACAGAGTTATCACAGTATGCCCTGCCGATTATTGCTGAGGAAAGAGATAGATGCAGGAAATTTGAACAAGGTCTGAGGAAGGAAATCAGAACTCCGGTGACGTCTACGGCTAATTGGTTAGATTTTAACTAGTTAGTAGAAACAACAAATACAAGTCGAGCGGAGTTTGGCAGATGTTGAGTAGTTGCCAAAAGGCAGTGAGGCCGTAGTAGAGCCTAGAGACAGGGGACTTCGATCTCTAGTAGCTACCAAGACTAAGCCATTTCAAGGGAACCAGTTGGCAGGGATCCAAGAAAAGGAAAACGAGACCCTCGGCCGGTGCAGTTAGCTGATCAAAGATGCCACAAGTTGGTGAGTCGGTAGCCACACAGATAGAAGACCGACATGCCCTAGTTGTGGCAAGAGACATTTTGGGGTATGCTATAGTGGCAGAGGTGCTTGTTTCCAATGCGGACAAAAAAAGCATTTCAAGAGGGACTGTCCCCATATGAACAGGGACGTCCCAACAGCACAATAGCCGACCTCCCAGACAGTTAACCAACCAAAGAGTCCTGGAAATCGGGGTGAAGGGTCGAGTGGTGCCAAGCAAAAGAATGTCGTAGGTCGACCCCAGCAGTAGGGGCGAGTGTATGCCGTGACACACCAGGAGGCAGCAGAGTCTCCAGATGTTGTGACTGGTAATGTTATGTTATGTGGATAGCCTGCTTACGTTTTATTTGATCTTGGTTCCACACATTCATTTATATCTAGCATGTATGCACTTAGTATAGATAGGTTGGTTGAACCTATGCCTGAAGAGTTATTTATCTCTACCCCTTTGGGAGATGTGATAGTAGTAGATAGATGCTATAATCGTTGTGAGGTACTGATCAATGGTCAGAACTTCTATGTTGATTTACTTCCTTTAGAACCGTTGGAGTTTGATGCCATTCAGGGGATGGATTTTCTAAGTAAGTATCATGCTTCAGTAGACTGTTACAAGAAGGAAGTGGTGCTTAGAAAATCAAATGGCCAGGATGCAATGTTGACAGGAAGTAAGCGATTAGTCGTAGGGAATTTGATATCGGTAGTGAAAGCTCGAAAGCTGTTGAGTAAGGGATGTAAAGCCTACCTAGCTCATGTGATGGTTACTCAAGGGAAAGAACTGAACCAGAAGATGTCCCTGAGGTAAACGAATTTCGAGATGTATTTCGTGAAGAATTATCGAGATTACCACCCGACAGAAAGGTGGAGTTTACTATTGACTTAGTTCTAGGAACAAATCCTATATCATAGGCACCGTATAGAATGGCACTGACTGAGTTGATAGAATTAAAGGTTCAGCTGCAAGAGTTAATCGACAAGGGATACATTCGACCTAATGTATTGCCCTGGGGAGCTCTTGTATTGTTTGTGAGGAAGAAAGACGGTACATTTAGATTGTGTATCGACTATAGGCAACTGAATAAGGTAACGATTAAAAATAAATACCGGTTACCATGCATTGATGATTTGTTTGATCAGCTAAGAGGAGCCACGGTGTTTTCAAAGATAGACTTGAGATCGGGTTACCATCAACTGAAAGTGAGAGAAGCCAATATTCCTAAAACCGCATTTAAAACGAAATATGGACATTATGAATTCCTGGTAATGCCATTTGGATTGACAAATGCCTCTGCGATATTCATGGATATCATGAACAGGATATTTCATCCCTACTTGGACCAGTTCGTGATAGTATTCATTGATGATATACTGGTGTATTCTGGTAGTAGGGAAGATCATATTACCCATCTGAGGATAGTATTACAGACGTTGCAGGATATGCAGCTGTATGCTAAATTTAGTAAATGCGACTTTTGGTTAGATCGGGTAGTATTTCTTGGTCATGTTGTTTCAGCAGAAGGCATTATTGTAGATACCCAGAAGACAGAAGCAATAGTTAATTGGGAACGACCCACGACTATTTCAGAAATATGCAGTTTCTTGGGTTTAGCAGGTTATTATCGGAGGTTTGTGGAGGGTTTCTCTAAGATAGCCCTTCCGTTGATGAACCTGACCAAGAAAGGCGTGAGGTTTGAATGGTCATTGGAGTGTGAACATAGTTTCCAGGAGCTGAAACGGAGACTAGTATCAGCACTAGTGCTTACCTTGCCTATTTCAGGTAAGGAATTTGAGATTTAACTATGATGCATCCCAACAAGGATTGAGATGTGTGTTGATGCAGGATGGAAAGGTGATTGCATATGCCTCTCGTCAACTTAAGAAACACGAGGGCATTTATCCCACGCATGATCTGGAGTTGGCAGCAGTTGTTTTGGCTCTGAAGTTGTGGAGACATTACTTATTTGAAGAGCGCTGTAGGATATTTACAGATCACAAAAGCTTAAAGTATATCTTTGATCAAAAGGAATTGAATCTAAGACAACAAAGATGGATTGAATTGATTAAAGATTACGACTGTTCCATCGAGTACTACCCTGGTAAGTCTAACGTTGTGGTAGATGCACTAAGTAGGAAATCCTCGGGACCCAAGGCTATTATTGGTTCAATAAGAGGAATGCTATTACAGGAGTTCAGAAATTCCAGAATCGCCTTATCAGTGGAAGCGTTATGAGGAATGATAGCCACTTTTCAGATAAGGCCGACCTTAGTAGAAAACCTTAAGCAGAATCTGTTGAAAGACCCTGATCTTCAGAAGATTGCTGATGATGTAAGAAAAGGCATCAGGGCTGACTTTCAACTTAGAGCAGACAATGTGTTAGAAAAGGATGGGAGAATATGTGTGCCTAACAAGCTACAACTTAAACAAGCCATTCTAGAGGAAGCACATAGTTCTGCCTAAGCTATGCATCCAGGTAGCACTAAGATGTATAGAACTTTGAAGAAATCTTACTAGTGACCTGGGATGAAGAGAGACATAGCAGAATATGTGGACCGATGTATAATATGACAATAAGTAAAACCTGAAAGACAAAGACTAGCAGGATTACTCAATCCACTTCCAGTGCCTGAGTGGATGTGGGAGCATATGACAATAGATTTTAAATTTGGATTGCCTAAGACACCCTCAGGATTTGATGGCATCTGGGTAATAGTCGATAAACTAACTAAGACGGCCAAGTTCATACTAGTAAAAGTTTCTTTTACACTAGACCGTCTAGCTAAGATTTATTTCGATAAGATAATCAGTCAATATGGAGCCCAGTGCCGATAGTGTCGGATCGGGACTCGAGATTCACTTCAAAATTTTGGCCTAGTTTACGGAAGGCTATGTGCACTAAATTGCATTTCAGTACGGCTTTTCATCTACAAACAGATGGATAGTCGGAAAGAACTAAACTGTCACACCCCGCTTCAGACCACCTTCCTAGCCTAGGAGAGGGATGCGACTGCAGTAGTTATTAACCTTTTGTTCGACACTTACTGCCTAATAACTCTTACGGAAATAACTCTGATACCAATGAACAAAGTCATGTACAACAGATTAAGTAGGCCCATCTTATATTATGACAATGTAACGTTCATACAACTCCAATACTTAAATACATATTTACAACAACAACCAACTGTAAAACCCTTCGGAAGTGTAACTGTGGCATGTGGCAGACCTTGACCTTAGCAGCACCCTAGATGTCACACCCCGCACCAGATTACCCTCCTAACCTGGATGGAATGGTGACTGTAGCAGTTACCAACCCTTTTGCTGGCACTTACTGCCTATCTTACCTTAGAATAATATTCAAACCCTGAGTACATACATAATAACTCAAAGCTTAACATATTTCCATTACAGGATTTCGCAGCATCGTTTATACATGGTTATTACAACCTAGTGAGCCCCATCAAGCTACTAGTCACTAGGCAGACACATATGTACTAGCTAATACAGGTCTTCAATTACGCTTCCTTCAACCTATTTCTTTGAGTGGTAGAGTAGCAGCAAAAAAGTCTTCTGGGAACTGACCGCTACCTGAAAGTAAAACATTTGAAAACGTGAGCTAGAATCCCAGTGAGTGACTTAATAAAACGTAAATCTCATGCTTAAACTGAAAGCTCGAAAACAGAATACTGGAATTAAAATATACCAAGCAAACATGTACATAAAACCTTTACAATCATTGTATCTGAGACCTACATCTTAGTTGAGAATTAACATTCACTGCTCTATTTTCCAACATCAAGCCATGGCCAGATGAGACCTCTACTTCGACCTGTTCATATTAAATTATGGCAAGAAGAGATCCCTATGTCGATCTCTTTAAATATACTGATGGCATCTCATACAACGTCCTTAAGACATAAACATTGATAACCACTCTTATACATCAATAATCATCCTTATTTCCTAGTAGAGAACGAGCATACACCGCTCTAGCTCCCAATGTTTATTATCGGCCAAGAGACCCATACTTCGGCCTCTCATTCAGACCTGCCTACATACACATGGAGTTTTCTATGTACCATCAACACCTTAGGTACATTTATTTAGATACCTTCTGTACCAATATCCCTGCTCATTATGTTTAGAAATACCAACGCATGTACTTTTGCAACCTTAGGTATTTAAAACATAGTACGTCAAGCTTCATTCAACCTTAGCTTCAACCCTAACGCATGCTTCCCACTTTACAAAATAAGTTAGCTTCAATCACGTTGACGTAGCTCACAAATTTATTACCATACGTTAGATATGAAAGACATACATTGGAATAACTCGTACATTAGTAACATTATGCGTTGATAGAAATCCATAAGCATTAACAATTCCAGACCATTCTTCTAGCCTAGAAGGAAATATGACTACCTTTGTCCTTAGTTGAGAGTGAACTATTAGTTCTAACCCTCAATCTCAACCTTAATCAGGGAGAACTCTTTTGCTCAATCCCTCGACGTTGTATTACCTACGTGCATGTGGTTATAACTGAGTACCGTCGTGTCACCCCTCTTCTAAGCCTTAATCCCCAAGGTCAGGAAGGGAGCGTGAGGGTAGCTAATAGCATTCTATGAAAATACTCATGTTTAATATTTCCCCCATATTTATTACAAATTTTAATAAGTTTACAGTATTTCCCCCTATCCGTCTATACATATAATTAAATTTTCTCTTTATTCTTTGTAACATGGTCCAAGCTGTGCCCTGAGAGTTTACCAAATCCTGAGATGGTGGTGGTGGGTGATGGACTCTTCCTTGAACGCTCTGCTTTGCTACCTGGGGGAGGGGGGAATAAGAAAACATTTTGAGAAGTGTGAGCTACTAAGCTCAGTGAGTGGTTCTTTTAAGACAGAAATCACTTTGAAAATCATCATTTTTGGGAAATCAATCTCATGATAATACTTATATTGTAACTCATGCATGCTCATAAATATGTTAAGCAATCAGTAACCTTTATTATCATGCTATATGTGGCATGCATATCACATCATCAATCATCACAATCACCTATGGAAACCTCCTATGACCCAATTCCCGCCAATGTGCACACCGACTATTTTATTTATCTGCTAGTCATGCTTAGGTACTTGACTATATTTCCCATTAGTTGTCACTGACTATTATGGTACCTAATTGGTTGGGCGGATACCTTCACAAATGTCCTTCGATATCATGTTTTAAGTAAAACTAGTCATAAACATTTAGTTGAACACTAAAGATTAGTGCTCAAATAATCATACTAGTTTATCTATCATACTGGTTCATTATAAAAATGGAGTTACTTAAACATACTGAAAGTATTTGGAAAAGATAACATATTTAAATCATATCAACTCCATGGAAAACATGCTTTACTTAGCATGAGAGACAGTTTCACAAATTCGTTGCTTGGCACTTTATTTAAACACTTAGCATGAGAATAACTTCACAGAAATCATAGCTTCCAACACTCAGCATGAGAAATAGCTTCAAAGAAACCATAGTTTCTAAATTATTAAAACATTAATACATCACATAGTCACTCACAGTTCGTTGGCCTCTTAACGTGTTATATGCTTCTTCTACCTCTTCTTGGCCTGAAAGGACATATTTCCCAGTTAAACCACTGAGAATTCTTAGTAGAATACCTCAATTAATTCATTTATTAAAGGAATTTTACACAAACAACTTCACCAGCGAGATCACCATGAGCAACACCAGCGAGATCATCAGCAGCGACACCAGCGAGATCCCCTAGAGCGACACAAGCGATACTCATTACCAGTGACACCAGTGTTACTCTTTACCAGCGACACCAGCGATACCCATTACCAGCGACACCACCGTACTCCTTACCAACGATGCCAACGATACCAGCCCAAATTCTAGCGAGAGCTCCTTCATTAGCGAGATCTTCTTCACAAAATTAGCAAGATCTCCTTCATTAGCGAGATCCCTCTTCACAAAATTAGCGAGATCTCCTTCATTAGCGAGATCCTCTTCACTAAATCTCGCTATGATGTCCACAGTGAGCTGTTTGCTCGTTTTTCTCAAGCAGCTATCTGCTTATGCACAGGTTCTCTGTTACAACTTTAAAAATTCATAACTCAAAATCCGAACCTCTTTTGAAGAAACTTCCTTCTACAAACATGTTTAGAATTAAGTAACTTTCTTACCTTAAAACTTCAGCCACAAATTCCTTAAAGTTTGGCCTAGAGCTCCCAATCTTCACCTCGAACCCTGATTAACCCAAGATTCTGTCTCTTCTGTAATTTCATTACTTTCCATTATTCTTTTCTTGCCATCTTTCTCCGGCAACACAACTTTGAAAATTAGATTCTCTCAGCTTTCAAATGGCACCAACTTCACTAAATTTGCTCATGTAGATTGCCAAAACCAAACTTTCGAAATTCTTCTTTCTTTTAACCTTCCCACCGCCTCCCGAATTCAAGGAATAACTGCCATGTCAACTCATACATAATTCCTCCAGATCAAGCCGATAAGTGATGCTACATTCTGACCTTTCTGTCCAACGGCATCTCCCCTCTTGGAATCTCTTGACCGATGCATGGTGTTACTATCAACGTATAGCCTCCTCCCAATACACTATTCTTTATGTCCTTTGAAGAGAATTGAGTTCTCATCTTAAGTCCTTAGCCCTATTTATAGGCATCCGAAGGTTCTCCAAATTCGACACCTCCTCCTCCATGTGTTACTCTTAAAGATTGCCAACATTCAGCCCCTTCCACCTCTTGCTTGAGGTGTCTACAAACGCAAGGTTTAATCCATGCAAGTGGTGGATGTCTTTCATCTACATTGTCAATGCATGAGACCAAATTTGCATGTCTCCTCAAGCTTCCACCTCAAATGCTTAAGGCCTAAGTTTTCCTCCTAAGAAGACACATGTTTGATGATGTTTGCTATGTGATCTCATCTTTCATATGCATTCACCACCCTTGGATGCTCAACGCATGGTGTCATCAATGCATAGCCTACTACTTAACGCATAGCAACCCAACTTAGTCATCGCAATCCAACTAGGCCATCGCAAGAGCTAGCCATCACCAACACATAGGATGGCTACTCATCCTCGATGCATGGCTCACTGGTATCACCGAATGGCTTGCTCGACATGGGCACATGGTGCTGGCCATCAACACATGGGCGTGCTGCATAGGCTAGCCACTTGTCGCATGGGCATGCGACATAGGCGTAGGCCGTCGCTTGCTTGCTCGGCCGCATGGCAGTGCTTGACGCATGGGCTGGGTGCATCGACGCATGGGTGCTCGATAGGCTCGGCAGTGCTCGACGCATGGGCTGGGTACATCGATGTATGGGTAGGGTGCATCGACGCATGGGCTGGGTGCATCGACGTATGCCGCATGCCTTGCCCTTGTCCTCGCCTACCCATGCACCCTTGGCTGCCTTCCTTCAACCGCATGCCATCACCAACAACCCTTCCAACGCACCCATTGAGTCTAATTCATTGGTCTAACCTTCAAGGCATTCGTCACTCCCACTTAAAATTCTCCCTTTCCCCAAGTAATCTTTCCAAGATCTTATGGCCAATGCATAGGACTGTCTAGTCCAACACTTAGTCAATTTTCATCAAGTTAAGCTTAACTCAAAGCTACTCAACGAAAATCTATCCAACACTTAGAAATTTCCTTCACTTCAACATAGGGTTTAACATTCACTTAGTTAATCCCTTAATCACCTGCTTAAGTAGGAAAAATGGAAATCCGGGTTTCACATTTACTTCCTCCTTAAAAAACTTTCATCCTCGAAATTTACTCAAACTAACTCCGGTTTAAGGTTTCACAACAACCACTGTTGTAAACTCTTATAACCTCGTCTATTACCACATTTCCACTACGCTACTCTGATATCGACCTTCTTAGTTTGTCCAACGATATCTCACCTAGCCATCTCTAAGCTAGATGTTGAACCAAACTATCTACAATATAATCATTTTTATCTCAAATACTAAGTGAGAATAACTTAAATTCACACTTACCTTCCTCGATAGATCTTCAGGGTGCATTGTGAGTTCCAGCTCCTGTCGCCTGCTAGGTCGTGCCACTTTTGCCAATCTTCTTAGTCCCACTTTGACTAATTACATAGGTTCTCTTTAAACCTTTACTCTTTCACACTTCACTTTGGTTCTACTAAACTTAAACCTTAGGTTTTTCTAGACTTAACCTTTCGGTTTCCCAAGAACTTATGCTTTGATACCTAATTAGTATCAACTCAATCTCAACCTTTCACAACACATATACTTGATACTAAGCTAGTATAAACTAATTCCTCAATTGTCCCAGAAACTTATGCTATGATACCAAGTTGTCACACCCCGCCCCAGACCACATTTCTAGCCTGGGAGAGGGATGCGACTGCAGCAGTTATTAACCCTTTTGTCGACACTTACTGCCTAATAACTCTTGCGGAAATAACTCTGATACCAATGAACAAAGTCATATACAGTGGATTAAGTAGGCCCATCTTATATTACGAAAATGTAACGTTTATACAACTCCAGTACTTAAATACAAGTTTACAACAACAACCAACTGTAAAACCCTTCGGAAGTGTAACTGTGGCATGTGGCAAACCTTGACCTTAGCAGCACCCTGGAACTCCTTACCTTTCGCTACCTTAGTCCTTTAGAAACTTTTCTCTCTAGAAGTTCCTTGGTCTTCTCGGGCTTCTCTTTTGAACCCTTAAAATCTTAGCTCATAACTCTTAGTGGTTTGGCCGAAAACATCAAAACATCAAGATTGGCCCAGCTTACCCGACAACTAAACCCCTCTACCTTTTCCTCATTCTCCAGCCCGATTCTTTGGATATTCTTCTCCGACAGCCCCACCATGAAAACTAGACTCTTTTAGCTTTCAGATGACCTTGAAATCACATCAAACGCAAGAGTATTCTGGGAGAACTCTTCTTCCCAAGTTGATGCTACTTTCTGACCTTTCTATCCGACAGCATCTCCCCTCTTGGAATCTCTTGACCGATGCATGGTCTTACCATCAACCCATAGCCTCCTCCCAATACACTCTTCTTTATGTCCTTTGAAGAGAACTAAGTTCTCATCTTAAGTCCTTAGCCCTATTTATAAGCGTCTAAAGGTTTTCCAAATTCGACACCTCCTCCTCCATGTGTTACTCTTAAAGATTGCCAACATTCAGTTCCTTCCAACTCTTGCTTGAGGTGTCTACCAACGCAAGGTTTGATCCATGCAAGTGCTGGATGTCTTTCTTCTACATTGCCAATGCATGAGACCAAATTTGCATGTCTCCTCAAGCTTCCACCTCAAATGCTTAAGGCCTAAGGTTTCCTCCCAAGAAGACACATGTTTGATGACATTTGCTATATGATCTCATCTTTCATATGCGTTCACCAACCTTGGAATGCTCAACGCATGGTGTCATCAATGCATAGCAACCCAACTTAGCCATCGCAATCCAACTTGGCCATCGCAAGAGCCAGCCATCACTAATGCATAGGATGGCCGCTCATCCTCGATGCATGGCTCATTAGTATCACCGCACGACTTGCTCGCCATGGGCCCATGGTGCTGGCCATTAACGCATGGGCATGCTATATAGGCTGGCCGCTCGATGCATGGGCGTGCAGCATAGATGCTGGCTGTCGCTCGCTTGCTCGGCCTCATCGCAGTGCTCGACGTATGGGCTGGGTGCATCGATGCATGCCGCATGCCTTGCCTTTGTCCTCGCCTACCCGTGCACCTTTGCCTGCCTTCCTTCAACCGCATGTCATCACCAACAACCCTTCCAACGCACCTATTGAGTCTAATGCATTGGTATAACCTTCAAGGCATTCGTCACTCCCACTTCAAATTCTCCCTTTGCCCAAGTAATCCTTCCAAGATCTTATGGCCAATGCATAGAACTGCCTAGTCCAACACTTAGTCAATTTTCATCAAGTTAAGCTTAACTCAAAGCTACTCAAGGAAAATCTATCCAACACTTAGAAATTTCCTTCACTTCAACATAGGGTTAACATTCACTTAGTTAATCGCTTAATCACCTGCTTAAGTAGAAAAAATGGAAATCCGGGTTTCACATATACAAACACTAGAAGACATGTTAAGAGCTTGTGTACTATAATTCAAAGGAAGTTGGGATACACACCTACCGTTAATTGAATTCGCTTACAAAAATAGCTACCATTCTAGTATTGGAATGGCCCCCTATGAAGCATTATACGGCCGACCTTGCAGGACTTCAGTATACTGGAACGAAGTCGGAGAACGAAAATTATTGGGTCAAGAATTAGTTCAACAAACAACAGAGAATGTGAAACTCATCAGGAATAATCTTAAGGCGACTCGTGATAGACAGAAGAGCTACACCGATAAACGAAGAAGATAACTAGAATTTGAAGTTAGAGAACGGGTATTTCTCCAGCTATCTCCATGGAAAAGAATTCTCCAGTTTGGGAGAAAAGGGAAGTTAAGTCCACAATACGTCGGACCATATGAAATTTTGGAACGAGTTGGTCTAGCTGCTAATAGCTTGTAGTTGTCGATGGAGCTAGCTCGTATTCACGATGTATTTCATGTGTCGATGCTAAGGAAATACGTGCCTGACCCTATGCACATACTAGCAACACAACTGGTACAGCTCAAAGAAGATTTATCTTACGACGAAGAGGCCATTGAGATTTTGGACAGGAAAGATTAGGTACTAAGAAATAAGAAGATTCCTTTGGTGAAGGTGTTGTGGCGTAAACATGGGATCGAGAAAGCAACCTGGAATCTGAAAAGCAAATGAGAAAGAGATACCCTCAACATTTCAGATGACATATCAGGTAAATTTCGAGGACGAAATTTCTTTTCAGGGGGAAATGATTGTAAACCCCGAACTTAGGTTCCTTAGATAAACATGGTTAGCCAAAGGGATGTTAAATTACATATTTGTTAAGTAGAAATTCATGTTGTTTATAGGGATTATGAAGGAAGAGAAGGAATACATTTAATGAAGAACTTAATCATTGTCTGGTTGGAGGCACTAAGAGAGGGGTGACGTGGCAATCTACTCCTTGAATTCAGGAAGCGGCAGAAAGATTAAAAGGGAAGTGAAACTTCAAAAGCATGGTTTCAACAATTGACAAGAGAAGATCTAGCGAATTTGGTGCCATTTGAAAGTTGGGAGAATCTAGTATTCAAGGTTGCCCTGTTGGAGAAAGATTGCAAGAGGAGAAGAACAAAAGAGGAGAAGTTGCAGAAGAGGCAGAACCACAGATTAATCAGGACCTAAAGTGAAATTTGGAAGTTCCAAGCCAAACTACAAGGAATTCTAGGCTAAAATTTTAAGGTAAGGAAGTAACTCAAATCTAAACAAGTTTGTTGAAGGAAGTTTCTTGAAAAGAGCTCTGGATTTTGAGTTATGAATTTTTAAAGTTATACTAGAGAATTGTTGCATAAGCAGACAGCTGCTTGTGAAGAACAAGCAAGCAGTTCATTGTGGAGAATTAATGAGATTTTTAAGGAGGATCTCGATCTCGGGGGAAATCTCGCTAGGAAGTAACTCAAATCTCACTAAATCTCGCTCTAGAAAATCTCGCTGGTGTCACTCTAGAGGATCTTGCTGATGGCGTTCTAGAAGATCTCGCTGGTATCGCTCTAGAGGATCTCGTTAGCATCACTCTAGAGGATCTTGTTAGCATCACTCTAGAGGATCTCGTTAGTATCGCTCAGGGGAATCTCGCTAGCATCTCTCAGGGGGATCTCGCTGGCATCACTCAAGCGGATCTCGTTGGCCTCGCTCAGGGGGATCTCGCTAACGCTGTCTGTATTGATGGATGTTCTTTTAATAAATGAATTATTTGAGATATTTTACTAGGAATTCTAAGTAGTTTAATAAAGAATTATATCTTTTCAGGCCAAGAGGAGCTAAGGAAAGCGTATAAACCAGTAGGAGCCTGATGAACTGTGATGACTAAGTAAACTTAAGGTTTCTAATACTCATGCATATATGATCAAGCAAAGCACAGTGACATTAATGATGTATTTATACTTTCTCAAGCAACAAATGGTTGTAGAATAACTTAATGCATGTTTTTCCGGCTTGTATATGTGTAGCACAGGCCAAGGTATGTCGTGTAACCATTATAAAAGCTATGTTCTGAATTTGATATATGCTTCCTAAAGAAAGGTTGTGGGAGAATGAGTTCTTGTGTAAATGAGTGGCAATAGAACAACTCTTGTGTAAATAATAGCTATGGACTATATTTGATGTTACAAAATACACATTTTATACCGAAGGACGTTGAGAAGGTTTCTAACCAATAGGTACCGAAGGACATTTGAGAAGGTACCTGACAAATTTAATACCGAAGGACATTTGAGAATGTATCTGGTCAATTTGATACCGAAGGACATATGAGAAGGTATCATAGAAGCTCGATATTGAAGGACAAATTTGAGAAGGTATCTGGGAATATTTTTTATGTACACATGTTTTGGAGAGGGACTAGGGCTTCGTTAGGAATGCTTGGGCCATCTGGGAATATTTTTTTTGTTTTGTTTTCAGTAAATGTAATTTCTTGACTGTATGCATGTGTCTATGTAATTTTTGTAGAACCCTAGGGGAGGTTCGCTGTATGCGTATATTGCTAGTATTTGTAACAGGTTGGTATTTAGATTAAAAGGCTTGGTGGTGGCTGCTACCAGTAGGGGCTAGTAACTACCACGATCATATCCTTTTGAAGAATAAAAGAGTAGTCTGGGAGGGGATGTGACAATACGTATATTTGGGGGTGTGACAATACGTATATTTATTAATCTTTAATATTATTGTTGTTTTAATGTATTATTTCACAATAAATATTTGGATTGAAACAAAGCAATGCATGTTGTTTAAATATATTATTTGACTATAAGGAAATTACCACTTGCCGTTGTGTTCAAACAATCGGGTGGTCCGAAAAAATTGATCAACTTAATCCAACCCGTGTGGTTTGGGTTGGGTTAGGTCCAAATAAATGAAAATTTTATAGCTTGGATTGGTTTATGGGTCACCTAAAATAACCCAAATCAACCTGAAGTTATTATTAACTTTAAAATATATATATATATTTTTTGCTTATGATACAATTTAATATACATATATTTATTTTATTTCTATTTTTTTTTATTAGTTTCCGGATAATTTATGCTCCAATTTGACAAATATAATACACATGAAATATTATTACCATTCATGCTTATTAGACATGTCATTTGCTACTCATAAATATTATAATATATACTAATCAAACAGGTCTTTTTAAATATAAAAAGATATTTAAAAATATTTACACTTTATAACACAAAGTTCCAAAAATGCTTTTGGAACTTTGTGCTATAAAGTGTAAATATTTTTTAGATTTTTCTATTTATAAGAATTTCTCCTAATATATCAAATATATGTTGAATACCATGCTCAAATGTAGCAATGAAGTAAAATTTCGGAAGTAAAATATAATATCTATCAAATTTCTTCTCAACAAATCATTCATTCATCTAGGACAAATGTATATATATATATATATATACCTTCTTTTGTACCTCTTCCTACATCGAATTCGTGTTGATCCACAGTTGGCTTTGATTTCATATTTATTCGAATAGATCGGAACGCCTTTTGTTGCATAATAATAAAGAAAATTACCAAATTCAAGAATCCATCTCTGGATTGGCTCTGACAAGTGTTTCTCTAGGAGTTCATTGCAGACATACTAATAAACAAGCAGCAGCCTATGAGTTACTTCTCTACACGTACCAAAAAGATGGCTTACTTTGTTAAGAACATTGACCTCATATCAAAATTCCTTTACCCCTTGAGAACTCACAAGTTTATGTTGCTTGACAACAATCCTGATCCAATTGATTTCACTGCTATAAAACAAACCAAAATTCACCTTCCGAAAGGGAATTGTGCTCCAAAAATTCCACTGGTAGCATAAGTTTGAGATCCTCATTGGATGAATCTCTCCAAATGCCATATTTGGATTTAGATTTTCTTCCAACACGGTACAATGTTCAAATTAGCTCTTCTAGAATCTTCCTCTTTTTCTACAGTCACTTCTCGGGTTCCATTGTGGACCCGATGAGCCCTAGCCCCATGTCTTGGAGGAGTTTTCCTAACGGAATCGTCAAAATGAACATCAAGAGACATCTAGGGCATTCTTGGAACAACGTTTTTGGATTTCATCGACATTGGGTAGAAAAAACTCTTGCTTTCAAATTGTTGGAATCAAATGTCAATTGTTGTGTCATGAAAAATCCACTACCTTGAAAGCAAGATCGACACGACCTCAGTGCTAAATCGCCAAAGCCGGTTGCTCTCAAGGTTAACACAACTCCCGATCTTCGATGTGCACTCGTCAAAGGATGGTTGGAATCGATGAAAAATTTGCTCAAGAAATAGTAGATCTAGATAGGAAAACATGAGGAAGAAGAAAAGGAAAGATCTTCTTTGTTACTTTTTTTTTCAAAAACTAACCCTTTTTAGAGGAAAAAATGATTGGAGAATAAAAACCGTTTTTAGAATTAATTGAAAAATTAAATAAAAAACCATTTTACAATTAATTGAAGAATTAATTTTTCTTTAATTGAAACTCGGTTTGTAGACATTAAACATATTCTATTTTGCAATAAAATTGTATTGAAATTTATTCAGTAAAACTGTTATTGAATATGTGAATTGCACTTTTTAAACCTAAATCCAATAAATAAAGAACCCCTGATATA
Organism: Benincasa hispida; assembly: GCF_009727055.1. Classification (NCBI taxonomy): domain Eukaryota; kingdom Viridiplantae; phylum Streptophyta; class Magnoliopsida; order Cucurbitales; family Cucurbitaceae; genus Benincasa; species Benincasa hispida. The sequence continues at coordinate 317,563 of NW_024065081.1, forward strand.
GCATGAATACTCGAAGTTTATGTAGAGCCATAAAAATGGATCAAGTTTGGGTAGTAGCCAAAATTGTCTATAGTATAGTGATAAGGCTAGGTACCTTATCTTGGGGACACTATAGATGCAACCCACTTTGTAATTGTTACAATAGTTGTAAATTGTTACAAATGAAGTAATCATAAATTGTCATGTGGGGACATGTGAGTGGGGGCGTCCTATGCAATGAATTTGCATAAGACCGAACCGCGAAATAAGTCACTTTTACTGACTGACTATTTCAATTCGATGACCTAGGTAACTCGATCTTAATCCTGAGCTAACTATGAATTCTTGTTTATTTGGAATTATCTTTTAATCTACATAGGTGAGAATGGCTCAACATTGACGACTCAATGAACCTCCCATTTTAGAGGTAAGACCAGGTAGATAGCTGGGGACATAGTCCAAATTCACTCTTACCTGACTGTAGGGTCAGTAGACAGATTCTCCTTCCTCGACTTCGGTTCTGTCAACTTTAGGCTTTATGAATTAAGGAGGATCATGATCCTCCTTCCTCGACTTCGGTTCTGTCTCTTGGTTTTCAATAACCCAGAAACTTGCTTAATCAGGTCTTCCTTAAGTGTTAACTTCAAATCTTGAACAAGGGGCCCTTCCATCTCTAAGGCCTAAGAGGGACTTGATTTATTGGTTGGACCACAAATCAATTGTTCATTAGAAGATCAATGAGACATAAGGAGCAAGATGTAATTATAGGGTAAAACGGTAATTTTGACCCAGCTGTAATTACAAACAACCTGTGAAGGATTGACTTATTAATCATGGTTAAATCATGTGGACAAAAATATATCTATAGTGAGGAGAGTACAACTACTAGACTTTAGTGGAGTATCTCGGTAGTTAATGAATGTTGGTTAATAGGGGTAATGAGATTAGTCAATTAATCTCAATCGTTAGAGCTCATGATTTATAGGTCCATTAGATCCCCTACTAGCTCACATCGAACTAAACTTTAGGGCAGTGTAATGAGAGAATTTTTAAATATTCAAATTCGAATTAGGGAATGAAGTTTTAATTATATACAATATAATTAGACATTTGATTGTTGAATTAAACGAAATTGGAGAGTTGTGAATATTTAAATTCGATTTAAATATTATACACGTGAACATGAATAACATTCGAGATTGGTGTTACACTAAATTAATATTTGATATTAAATTAATTAAATTATTTAAAATTAATTGTTATAACTAATTTTATTTAAAATTGTTTTAAAGAAGTTGGTTTTATTTAAAACTAATGATTTAAATTAATTCTATTTAAAAATTGAAGTTCATTTAAATTTTATTTTGGAAATACAAAATTAAAATGAATTTTTAGTTAGTGGAGTTTTTCTATATCTTCCACTAAGTTAAACACCTCACAAATCCACCTCATTAATGGTTAATTAGGTATTACCTTAAGATGCAATTTTAATTGCATGATTTTCTTCTTTAAAAAGAAAGAAAATTTCTGAATTTGGGTTCTTCTTGGCTAGCTTATGAAGCCGGAAAATCCTCTCAAAGTTGATAACTCTAAAAACTCTCCCCAACTCTAAAATTTCCTTTAATTTCTTCACAAATTGGATCCCACAATCTATCCTAAGGCCAAAGAATAGTTGGAAAGACTTTAGCTATGGTCCATAAAGGGTTCGTGATCCGATTTAAGCAAAGGGCAATTTTTTAGTTTCTATAGAGGTTGTATCTAAAACCCTAATTTCTTGATATGAACATGCCTGCTTTAATCTCATAATTAATATAATTAGAGTGCTTAAGATTCTAATTGCTTCAGTATGCTAATTGTTAACTCCTACAAACTTACTGTTGATTGGTTATATCCGTGGACACAGAAATATATCTACAGTGCGAAGAGTGTAGCTGAAATTTTTTAGTGGAGTGGCCAACAGTTAATGAATGTAGATTAATTTAATTAAAGATTTTAATTAATTAATTAATCTTGTATCATTGGAACTTCTAATCCTTAGGTCCATAAGGTCTCCTTACTAGCTCTCTGATGATAAAACAAGGAATAATTATTTCTCGAATAATTTGAATTGTTCAACTAATTTAAGAGAAATAAAGATATTAATTATATTAATGTAATTAATATAAAGTATAATATATATTGATATATTATAATATATAGTTAATTATAACCATGATTTATAATTAAAGTTATATAATATGTGGGAAATAATTATTTAAATAATATTCAAATATTGTTTATATGAATAAGATTCCTATAAATACTATAGGTTAAATTTAATGTGAATAAAATTCATATTAAACAATAGATTAAAAGAGAGATTTTCATTTTAATATGGTTAAATGTATAATATATAGTTGATAAATTAAGATGGTTAATTAATCATAATGTTATATTATATGATAATATAATATCATTTGATAACTCTTTATTACAGTGGAGTTATTTATTTACATGGGTTGGGAGTTAGAAAAATCCTTCCCTCTTAACTATTTAATATATATTATGAATACAGGGTAGAGCAAAAGAGTTCAACGTAAAAGAAAAACTCAAACGAAAATCTCTTTAAAAAAAGTCATTCTCCCAATCTCTCTTCATTCTTACCATCCTTCTCCCAAAAAACTCTAAAGGAGGCCACATATTCTCTTCCTTGATAGAGAATAGCAAGGTAATTGTGTGGTGGTGTTCAATATTTTGGATATGGTGTTTTGGAAGTGTTCCTATGTTTGTGATTGTTCGGGGAGATCAAGTAGTGAAGAGAAATTTTGTAAAGAAAGATTTCTACAAGGCTAAGTACTTCCTCTTCTCTTCCCCCATGTTGAAAAGCATGCTTATAGGTTTTAGTGTTTTATCCTATGTAAATTTATATGTTTACTTCTATGTTATTTTGTGTTTTCAAAATTGATTAGCACTTGCATGACGTTTATACACTTCTATGAGGAATTCAATTCCTTCAATTGTCGTCTCGGGCTGGATAGTGGAGGTGGTGGTGGTGTCGATGGTGCGGGTGGTCTCCGGCTCGATGGTGTTGGGGTGTTCTTCGCCTCAGTGGAGGGATCTGGCTCTTGTTCTTCATGAGGATGGACGTGATCGACACAATCATCATGGTCATGTCCATCAGAACCATCATGCACAAATCCAACAAATGATGTTGTTCTACCCTACACAAGGATATAATAACACTACGAGAATTCCAAACAAAAAAGAAAACAAATTACATAGCAAAAGACTAAAATAATAAGACATATCCAACACAAAGTATGCAACAAATCGGTGACGGTTTGTAACTACACCTTGACATCCGACAAGTTGGATTGCATCTCGCGCAAAATACTCTCCATTCTAGACTCTCTTTCGTAAAGTATTTGACTGTAGTCTCTACCCTGAGCCCTTGCTCTCTTTGTTGGTGGCTCTACAGTGGTGGCCTCGGGCTCATATGTCTCGAACATCTCAAACCCACAAGAAAAATCATCCTTCCCATGAGACTGGAACATGAACTCATCATTGCCTTCAATATTCACCCCAGATTCGTCTCCAAAATTACGATTATACTGCCCATCCACATCCAAATTTTCTCATGGCTCGATACATTTGTCAGCTCGGGTGTCCCTAAATTGTCTCTCCAAACCAAAGATCATAAGTGTGGGGACGATCACCGACTGCCATGATGTTGAACCTATTAAGTCAAACTAAATTGTTATTGTATATTAAAAAAAATTACATCACGTGTTCGATACCCATCGTGGGATTGTTGAAGACATCATGCTACAATGACTTCTTAGGCAATGAATAGGTGCATGCCCACCTTAAAATCTAGGGACTACATTTTTGATATGTTAGACTGCAACTCTAGTGGCTATCGTCAATATTGTTTTGTAAAACCCATAGCCTAATTTCCCCTAATAACAAGAATACAGAAGAATTTGATCCTAGCACTAGAAGAAATTCGGGCTTTAATGTCGATTGGAAAAAGTGAAATCAGATGTTTAATGTCGGTTTTTTTTTTTTTAAAAAAAACGGATCTTTAATGTCTGTTTAAAACCGACATTAAAGGTGTAATATTTATAACTAAACTTGATGATGGGTGTTTGTGTCTTGGTCTCTAGCACTTTCAGCACGTCACACGGTTGTAAGCGGTTCAGTACAATTTTGACAGTTATGTTCGTAATTCTCACACTGACCAAACCAAATAAATATACACTTTCTTGTCATCCTACAAAGCAGAAGAACATTTGTCATTAAGTTGTACAAGAAATTGAAGTGTACTCTCACTCTCTATCAAAATCTCGCCATCTCAATCTTGCTCTCGCTCAAAATCTCGCTCTCACTCTCTCTCAAAATCTTGCTCTCTCTCACTCTTATTTGTCCAGTGGACTAATTATCTGAATCTTGAGAACATTAAAGGCTTATCAGCTCTCACAATGCTTCTTGCCTTGATTGGAAATGGTCTTGTGCTTCCACGAGCGTTATTCATTTGAGACTTCATGTGGTAAAGCTATTACCTGCCTGATCAAAACTTTCATGTCTCTTTTCTGATCATTATTTTTTTTCAATCAACTTGAATGTCACAATAGGTAGGATGTTAAAATTATGATGTGTTTAGGATGGCTTTGAGAAGCACGGGAAAATCTCCTTGAGAAGCTTCCAAACTACATCCATATTTTGTTACAATGACTTAATACTCTCTCAATCCTCATACTTCTAACAAAATGGATAATTCATACTCTCTCAATCTCGCTTTCTCTGAACATTTCGCTCTCACAATCTCGCTCTCTCTCACAATCTCACTCTCTCTTACAATCTCGCTCTCTCTCATAATCTCGCTCTCTCAATCTTTGAACTTTGAACCTTGAATCATATAATGTTCTAAGCTCAATTATGCATTTTCTGATAAAATTCTGATATTGAACTTTGAACTTTGAACTTACATGTTATGATAAAATTCTGATACTGATAAGAGTAGTAGCAGAACACATCCAAAACCAATTATACAATGAATGTTTTTACAAAACACATACTTGAAACAAAATGGATAACAAACAAAGATTATATAATGAACGTTCTTTCAATTGGATGTGTTGTATAATTGATTTTAGATGTGCTCTGTTCTGATACTGATAAAATATAATTATACAATGAAAAGAGCAGTAGCCAGGTGTTCTGATAAAATTCTGATACTGAACTTTGAACTTTCATAAAACATATATGTTCAATTATACAATGAATTTTTTTACGTACATAAAAAAAAAATGAATGTTTTTACATACATAAAAAATAAATGAATATTTTTACATTTGTCCTCTTCGCTTCTTTGAGCAAATTGGGTTGTTGAACACCATATCAACGTCAACAAATCGCTCAAAAACTGTTCTCTTGAACATGGCCAACTGCGTTGGCGTGAGCTTCTCTTTGACAATCATGTTTGCATTGGCAATGTGGGCCAAGTTGGTTACTTGACCGGGAAATCTGTCACCTTCAGCTATTCTAAAACGTGTAGCCATCTTAAATCACTCCTGCATTTATTAAAAAATTCAATCAGTAAACTCTTTCAGAAAAAAAATGTAAAAAAACATTCTATTTAAATTTCGCTAGAATGGATCTCGCTGGCATCACTCTCGCTAGAATGGCTCTTGTTGGCATCGCTCTCGCTAGAATTGCTCTCGTTGGTGTCGCTCTCTCTCACAATCTTGCTCCCTCCAGTGTCACTCTCTCTCACAATATCGCTGTCTCCGGTGTCGCTCTCCCTTATCTCCCTACCAAATTAAGTAATTTGATAGGGCGATGACGTCAATAGAGGGTCAATTGACATTATTTTTTTTAAAAAAAGGGTCATTTGACATTTTGGACCCAATTTTTGGGTCATCCGTACAAATTTTCCAATAATATATCCCAAAATTCCTAAATCCCTAAATCCCTAAATCCGCCGCCTGCACTCCCGTCTCTTGAATCTCATAATCGAAGAGACCACCGCATATCCCAAAATCATCTCCCCTCTCGTCATCGGCGAGAGACAACAAGAGGAACATTTGTTGGTGATTACATTGACCAAGGCACGTACATGCCGGTTCTGTTGGCGATCACATATGACCAAGGCACTTTCTATTGGCGATTAGGAACAATGAAGAACTCGGAAAGTTGCTCGCTGGCATAACTATTGCTAGCGGCGACGTTCTTCCAAATATCAACCCGCTTCTGTTGCCAAAGAAGACGGATAAGGCTACAAAAAAGCCGAGATCTACATCGAAGGGTGCGAAGTCTCCGTCGAAGGCGGCTTGTAGGTTGAAAACAAGGAGCAGGGTAATGGAAGATCTCCTTTATGTTCATCTGTAAAACTTGTGGTGTTATTCTTGTTCAAGACAACATTGTATTCTATTCTTATAAACCAAAATATCAAGTTGTTATGACATTCAATAATTTGGTTTAAAATCTAGATTAACCAGACTAATTCCGAGACCATTCAAACGACTCTTTGGCCTTTGTGATTTTTTTTAGTTTTCTTGCTGCTTGTCTCTTAAGTTTGATTTCTAAGGCCAAAGAGTAGAAACCTTCTAAGAGTTCTTATACCTATATTTCTTGTGCAGGACTTCTTACAGGTAGCTTTTTCTGCTGAGAACACTGGGAGAATATTGAAAATCGAGCTAGTAAGGGATCGACAAGTGACCGAGCTGATGGTTTTACTCTTTCTAAGAAGCCAGAAATAGAAGGTGACAAAATAAGATTTGCAGAAAGTGAGACGGTTGATGGTAAAGTGGAGAATGACGTTGAAGATGTATACATCCTAAAAAGGCCTTTAAATGCGATGTCTGGCTTGTCTGAAGAAACTGAGGTAGGTTCATCAACAAATGAAAACGGGAAGGATATTGATTATTCTGCTATAGGTATTACTCTATATTAAAAGATCTTTTCTTTTCTCTGACCCTTTATTTAAAGTTAAACACACGTTTTTTTTTTGTTAAAATTATGAAAAGGTAATTTTGTATTTGGTCATCTGCCAAGTGATGTTTCTAGTCATCTGCCAATCAAGAGTGTTATTTGAAATCTGGATATTATATGGTGCAGCTGATGGTTGAGACATCTTTGGATAAAGAAACAATGAAATCAGTTATCTTAACTTGCACCAACAGGTTAGAGTAGTTAGTTTCTTGAGTTTTGTTTTAAAATCAGATGGTAAAATAGCCCAAAATCTTTTGTTTTAAAATCTTAAGAAATTTCAATGCCAGTTTGAAAATTCAACTTGTTATTTGAGCTTGCTAGAGGTAGAGGTATGCCAATATTTCTGCAGACATGCATAATATTTTTTTTTTTGGTTTAAATTTGTGTAGTAAAAACTTTGCAGGGGTGCTTGAAAGAGTTGGAGTAAACATTGGAACAGTTTTATACAAAGGAAAGACGCATACAGATTTGTTTGTCCATATGAGAGTAAAACATTTTTTTACGCTTCTCTTGGTGCTGTAATAAAAGTAAATTGCATGACCCTAAATTTTCCACCAATTCATCCTTACTAATGGACTTGATTGATGCACTTGATCGGTTTTGTACTGTTGAAAGTAAAGTTTAATCATCTAATATGAGAGTGGTTTATTTGATCTTATTTTCTTTATGACAGTGATATTGGTTTATTTTATCTTATTTTCTTTGACAGTGATATTGATTAACTTTAATATCATGTATTGATACAAATCAGTAGGCTTCTTTTTACAATTTGTTCATACTTTTCTGTTCCAAATTAATACTCTAATGCATTGACGCAGGGACATTATCATGATATATTCATGCTTTAGAAAAGTGCTCACTTTAATATTCATGCTTTGTATTTCTATGGCTCTTGTAATTGTTTCCTTGCTTTAGAAAAGTGTTCACTTTGGAATTTGGTTGTACAGTTTTTTGGTTAATGGAATACCGTAAGTGTGACAGCTTGTGATTATGTTGTAAAGTCGATAACTTGATGTTTGTTTTGGTTCCTTTTGCAGCCTCTGTTGCTCCCATTCCAGCTACAGGTAAATGCTTTTCTTCAGAGAGTGACAAGACTGATGTTTTTATGGAGTGAAAGATAATGACAGTTTTTTCTTTTCTTTTTTTGGGATATGTTTTGATAGTATCCCACTTGGTCCAGCTCTTTCTCCTGAAGCTTCACCAACTCCACAAGGTACTGTGGTATAAAAAATTAAAATATCAATAATATGTTTTAATCTCCATCATTGTTTACTTTTTTTATTTGATTCGGTGCGTAGTTCATGCTGCATCATCCATCTTTATAAAAAAAAATTAAAATATTTAAAAAAAAAAATTGGTGGACGCATTCAGAACTCCACCTTGTAAGTTCCTTCAAACAACCTTAATGTTTGCATATATTTTCATTGTTTTATTTGGTCTGATTTAAAACGGAAGAATTGATGATTTTATTGTGAAAATGTGTCAGTCGAAAGATGACGATCATGGAGGGAGGAGGAGGAAGAAGGGGCTGAAGGAGAAGGTAAAGGAAAAGATGCTAGGACATCATCACGAGCCCCAGGCAGTGTCAACCACAACGCCTGGCGGTTATTCGTCGGCTCAGTACGGTGGGCAGCATGAGAAGAAGAGAATAAAGGAGAAGATCAAGGAGAAGCTGCCGGGACATCACTGAGGACTTGCACTCCTCATGTTTGTGTATACTAATAAAGTAGAGTTACTACTGTGAATTTTAGAAAGGAATGGACTAAATAATTTGGTGGTTATGGTTGTGTGTGTTCGTGTTATGTAATTTCTGGGTTGTGAGGTATAAAGTATTTTTATTATTACTGGATTCATCTTTGTGTGTGTACATTTATTTTGTTTATTTGGTTACTTTTTCTTTAGGGGGAAAAAGAAGAACCTGGTGATGTGTTAGTTTTATTTACTGCACCCTTGACATCTCATTTTCTTTTGTTTTTAATGACATTATGCTTTTAATGTCGGTTGCAATCAACAGGCTTTAATCACTAAATACTTTTAATGTCGGTTGCAACCGACATTAAAGACCTTCAATGTCAGTTGCAACCGACATTAAAGGTTGTGTTATTGAAGCCCTTTAATGTCGGTTTAAAACTGACATTAAAGGCAACCGACATTAAAGCCCAAATTTCTTCTAGTGTAGGGTACAAGGAGGACCTTAAAAGGATAAAAAGGAAGAGAAAACCTTGGGGACTTAAATCCTAAATAGTGAAAAAGGATTGAAGAATTGAAAGAAAAATATGGAAATTTATTTTGGGGAAAATCTGGACAATTCGTGTAAAAGTGGCACGGAGGCAAAACAACACTTGCAGTGGGAGAGAGCGAGATTTCGAGCGAGAAAGTGGGAGAGAGCAAGATTTTGAGTGAGAAAGTGGGAGAGAGCAAGATTGTAGGAAAGAGCGAGATTTTGAGCGAAAAAATGAGAGAGAGCGAGATTGAAGAGAGCGAGACCAGCGAGAAAGTGGGAGAGAGCAAGAGCAGCCTATGCATCGAGCAAGCGCGTAGCAACGTCTCGTCCGATGATGCATTCGAGCGCCTCGGCCATGCAAGCATCGAAAGGGCCTCGCCTATGTGTCGAGCGGCCGGGCAAGCATCTATGCGTTGAATTTAGGCTGCGTTGTTGTGGATTATGTGTTGAGCATCCCTAAGTTGAACGCATACAAAGGGTGAGGTCACATAGAAAACATCATCAAACCATGTGTCTTCTTAGGAGAAAACCTTAAGCCCTAAGAAATTGAGGTGGTTGCATCTAAGGACATGCAATTTGAAGACTCATGCATGGGAGGAATCCTTAAGCCCTAAGAAATTGAGGTGATTACATTTTAGGACATGCAATTTTGAGGCTCATGCATTGGCTTCATAGAAGGAAGACACTTAGAAGAAAAATGTGTTGGTAGCATGAGAAAGGAACACTTGGACATGCAGCCTAGTAGGTGGTGTCAACCTTTGGGGAAAGTTTAGACGCCTATAAATAGGATTAAAGGCTTCATTCTTCAGACCACAACTCAAATTTCATTTGGAAAAGAGTGGGAAAGTTGAGAGAAAAATCCATGCATTGGTCTTAGAACTTCAAAGAAGACGCATTGGACAGAAAGCAACATCAATTTGGGACGAGGAGTTCTCCCAACTGACTCATGTGCTTGGAGTGATTTCAAAGCCACCTAAAAGCTCTGGAAGTCTAATTTTTAGGGAAGGGCTTCTAGGGAAAAAGCTCAAAGGTATTGGGCTGAAAACTAAGAAAAAGATAGAAGGGTTAGGCTGTCGGTTAAGCTTGAACTAGTCTTGGAGATTTTGTGATTCCGGCCAAACCACGAGAAGTTCTGAACTCAAATTTTAGGGTAATCTTCCTGAAAAAGTTTAGAGTATTTTTGTAGAAGGAAGTATCTCAAAATAAGGTTTATAATTATGAGTAATCTGAGCTGTATTTTGAATCTGAATTCTACGGGTGAAAAGAGAGCCAAGGTGGAAAAGAAACTACTAGAGTGAAAAGTTCCTAAGCGATCGAGGTGAGTGACTAAAAAGTTTGACCAAAACATTTGCTTAAAATTTTTGATTTACAATGTTTTATAGAAATCATGTTTCAAAGAAGATTATTCTCATGCCAGCTAGTTTTACAAAGTGATTTCCGAGCAAACTATGATTTATGTTTTGAACGCATGCATGTGTGGGAAGTTTGTTGGAAAACTATTTATATGTGTTAAATATGCCCAGCATGCATTAGTATTCTTTAAAGCTATGTTTTTATATGTGTTACTTTACATGATTTAAAGAGAAAAGTCATTTATGACTAGTTTTATTTAAAACGCGATAGCGAAGGATGTTTGAGAAGGTATCTGCCCAACTAGATACTGAAGGACATTTAAGAAGGTATCTATTGGTACTGAAGGACATTTGAGAAGGTACCAAACCAACCGAATACTGAAGGACATTTGAGAAGGTATCCTAGTAGCTCGATACTGAAGGCATTTGAGAAGGTATCAAAGCAGAGAAATACCTAAGGTAGGACGGTACTTAGTATGGCCACGTGCACGTAGGTAGTTAGAGTTAGAGATTGAGCAAAAGGGTTCCCTCTGGATTAGTAGTTGCTGTTGGGATTAGTTTTACCCACAGTGGGGTTACTTTCAATTGAGAAATAGTTTTACTGTTTTATGATTAAAACAACTTTATATGCTTTCTACTTGGAAAATGTTTACACTACAGTACAAGTACTGTAGAAGCTAATATTTCAATTGAACTTTTTATTGAGGTTTTGCATGAGAATCAATTGTTTTTCTTAAATCACTCATTGGGCGCAAGCTTAACCCATTTTCAAATGTTTTCCTTTCCCCCAGGTAGCGGTCAAATCCTCAGAAGATAACTCTACAACTGCTCTGCCACCAAAAGGATAAAGATATTTGTAACCCGTCTGTCTATGTGATTACTGTAAATATTGTACACATGTTATGTTACTGTCGTTCATGTAGGGACTAAGGTTTTTGGGCTTGGGACTTATGAATCTAATGTTGTAATCACTCTAAAGCTTGTTATATTTCTGAATTAATAAATCTTTGGGCTTAAAGAAATTCCGCTGTGTATAAGTTATAATTTGGTATCAGAGTTTTTCCGCAAGAGTTATTAAGCAGTAAGTGTCAGCCAAAGGGTTGATAACTGCTGCAATCGCATCCCTCTCCCAGGCTCGGAGGGTGGTTTGGGGCGGGGTGTGACATGTGTAGTAAGCTCAAAACTATAATAATTATCGGAGTTTGACATAGTGTCTTAAAAGTAGATTAAAATACAATACTGTTGGATTTAGTATCTTAAATCTCGTGAGAGCTTGACATAGTGAGAGGGATATAACTCAACCTACACGGTATGTTGGTTTAATAGAAACTTAAGCCGTCATACTAGATGATAACATTGAAGAGCCACTGACCCACAAGCAGGCAATGGTTGGTGTGGACAAAGATGAATGGGTTAAAGCCATGAATCTAGAAATGAAATCTATGTACTTCAATTTTGTCTGGGATATGGTAGATCAACTTATTGGGGTAAAACCTATAAGTTACAAGTGGATCTACAAGAGAAAGAGAGTTATAGATGGTAAGGTACAAATCTTTAAGACTAGACTAGCGGCAAAGGGTTATACCTAGGTTAAGGGAATGGACTATGAAAAAACTTTCTCACCTATTTCCATATTTAAGTGTAACAACCCAAAATTTTAGGGAAATTTTATTTTCTTTTCTTGAATTATATTGTGAAGTTGAGACAAAATTGACTTAATGTGTTTAAATAATTCAATTTAAATTTATTGTGACAAGGAATAAGTGGTTTATTTTAATTTAATTAAAGGATCTGGAAAGGTTGGATTTTATTTGAAGTTTATTTGGATTTAATTCTATTGGTGGATTTTTATTTGGAATTGAATAATTAGATTAAGATAATTTTTTTTATAGGAATAAATGGATTATGTAAGTCCAGAGTGTCCCAATGGCCATTAATGGTTTTGTCGTCATCGCTAGGTATGCCCTTTTTTAAAATAAATCAAGAGTAATATGCACAAGATTATGTTAGGTTATGATCATAATTGACATGTTTTTCTTGATGAAGAATTTTTTAAAAATTAGATGTGTTGAATTGTTAAGCAATGGTACAAGTTAGAGAAAGAGGTAGTCGTGGCATGAATGCTAGAGAAGGCAGAAATCTGGAAGGACGAAACCCAGCAGTTCAAGATCCACCTATTTGAAACCTTACTACGTTAGGAATGCAGGACCGGTAAGTTTATGTCACACCCCGCCCCCAGACCACCCTCTGAGCCTGGGAGAGGGGCGCGACTGCAACAGTTATCAACCCTTTGGTTGACACTTACTGCCTAATCACTCTTGTAGAAATAACTCTGATACCAATGAAACAAATTCAACATCCAACTAATTAAGTCAAGGAGGAAAACTATAGTGGATTAAGTAGGCCCATCTTATTACAACAATGTAACGTTTATACAACTCCAAGACTTAACAACAAGTTTACAATAATAACTGTAAAACTCTCCAGAAGTGTAACTATTGCATGTGGCAGACCTTGACCTTAGCAGCACCCTGGAACTCCTCACCTTTCGCTACCTGGGAAGAAAAACATGAAATAACGGAATGAGCTTTTACAAAGCTCAGTGAGTGGTAAGCAACTTCTAGAGTCTATTTCAACTCATAAATAACAAGCATATCACAGATACGAGGTTACATTCAAACATCCGCTTTGAACGAGTCTGGTCTCAACTCTATCTATGCGCACGGTAGATTGCTAAACCGATAACTAACTAGAATAAGTATGTTGTCTACTTACACACACGATAGATAGATAACTGTCACTAGCTACAATGCTTACTCTTTACGTTCCTTCTGTCTCCTATGTACACATAGCTCCCCGCTCATGGGCTCAGAAGCTAGGCCCGTCGGCCCTCTAACCATCCCATACGAGGATCCTCCCATAGGCTCAGGAACTAGACTTCTCGTGTCCCTTGACTATCCCGTGAGGATTCGCTTACGGGCTCAGGCACTAGGTCTATTGACCCCCTGACCATCCCGATTACATAATCTCATTATCAAGCTAGATACTCATTCACAACATAAGCTATATAATTACTCTAAAAGAAATGTTTTAAGACTTAAATTAAAGTACCAAAATTACCAAAATTACCACTCACCTTAGTCATTTAGGAACTTTTCTCTCTTGAAGTTCCTTGGTCTTCTCGGGCTCCTCTTTTGAACCCTAAATTCCATATTCAAAATAAAGCTCAAATTACTCATAGTTCTGGGCTTTATCTCGAGTTACTTCCTTCTACAAATATGCTCTAAAATGTCTCAGAAAGCATACCTCAAAATATTAGCTCATAATCCTAATGGTTTGGCCGGAAATATAAAAAAAATCAAGACTGGCCCAGCTTACCTGATAGCTCGACCCCTCTGTCTGGTTCTCCTCTTCCAGCCTGATTACTTGGAGATTTTTATCCGGAAGCCTCACCATGAAAACTATACTCTTTTGCTTTCATATGGCTTTGTAATCACATCAAACTCATGAGTATTTTGGGAGAAATCCTCGTTCCAAGCTGATGCTGCTTTCCAGACTTTACTGTCCAATGCATCCTTTGTGAAGTTCTAAGACTAACGCATGGATTTTGCTCCAACGCAAGGTTTGCTCAACTTTTCCACTCTTCTAAAATGTATTTTGAGTTGTGTTCTGAAGAGTGAAGCCTTTAATCCTATTTATAGGCATCCAGACCTTCCCAAAAATTGACACCACCTACTAGGCTCCATGTCCAAGTGTTCCTTTCTCATGCTACCAACACATTTTCTTCTAAGTGTCTTCCTCCTATGAAGCCAACGCATGAGCCTCAAAATTGCATATCCTAAAATGCAACCACCTCAATCTCTTAGGACTTAAGGCTTCCTCCCATGCATGAGTCTTCAAATTGCATGTCCTTAGATGCAACCACCTCAATTTCTTAGGGCTTAAGGCTTTCTCCTAAGAAGACACATGGTTTGATGAAGTTTCCTATGTGACCTCACCCTTTGTATGCATTTGACTTAGGGATGCTCAACGCATAATCCATAACAACGCAGCCTAAATTCAACGCATAGATGCTTGCCCGACCGCTTGACGCATAGGCGAGGCCCTTTGACGCTCGCGTGGGCGAGGCGCTCGAATGCATCACCGGTCGAGGCATTGCTGCGTGCTTGCTTGATGCATAGGCTGCTCTCGCTCTCTCTAATCTCACTCTCTCCTACAATCTCGCTCTCCCCCACTTTCTCGCTCAAAATCTTTCTCTCTCCTACAATCTCGCTCTCTCCCACTTTCTCACTCAAAATCTCGTTCTCTCCCACTTTCTCGCTCTCTCCAATCTCGTTTTCTCCCAATGCGAGTGTTGTTTGCCTCCGTGCCACTTTTACACGAATTTTCCAGATTTTCCCCAAAATCAATTTCCGTATTTTCTTTCAATTCTTCAATCATTTCTTTACTATTAGGATTTAAGTCCCCAAGGTTTTCTCTTTTTTTTTATCCTTTTAGGGTCCTCCCTACTCGTACCCTAGGATCAAATTCCTTCTGTATTCCTTGTTATTAGGGGAAATTTGGCTATGGTTTTACAGTTTAGGACCCTCTTTCCCTAGTAGATCCCTTACCGCCTAGTGGTTCTTCTGGGTCGAGGTGGTAGAGAACATAAAGGATCCCCCGGCTTTCCCAACCGAGTATAATGTTATGGCTGCGATAATAGGAGAGGCTATTAAAACAACCTTATTGGGACAAATAAGGGATATTGTGGCAGAGAAGGTAGCTCAACAAACTTAGATACAACAAATACCACCCCTGCAGACCCAGTTGACACAGGTGCAGGCTCAGAATCAGAATTTACAAAACTTAGCATTTGTTAGATTTCAGAAAGTATAACCCCCATACTTTCAATGGGCCACTAAAGAACCCAACTAAGGTAGAACTATGGTTATCTACTGTGGAGACAATTATTTTTATATATGAAGTGCCTTGAAGATAAAAATACATCAGTGCATCGTCTTCTTACTCACTGAGAATGCCCAACATTGGTGGCGCTCGGCAAAAAGAATGATAGAAACTAATGGTGGACAGGTGAATTGGGACTAGTTCAAGGAACGATTCTGTGAGAAGTATTTTTTTACTAAGGTGAGGTACAAGAAATAGAGAAGCTTACAATCCTAAAACAAGGGTTCATGACCGTAGAGGAGTATACGGAGGAATTTGATAGATTATCTTGCTTCGTCCCTGACTTGGTGTCCATAGAGGCAAAGAGGGCTAAGAGATTTGTTAAGGGACTTTGAGATGGAGTGTGAGGTATTATGTAGACTCTAGAGCCGACTACCTATGCAGTGGCTTTCCACGTAGTGACAAATTTAATAATCTTTGAAAACCAAAAAAAGAAACAAAAGGTAGCAGTACGGATGCAGAAAATCAATTTTGATGCCCAACTTAGCATTGCATAGTTCCACATTATAAGAGGAAACATGATTGGAAATGCAATAGATGCGTGGACAGTGGAAGTTAAATAAAAAAGATCAAATTGATTGTTGATGTGAAAAGTTCATGGTAGAGCCAATGAACTTCTGATGCAAGGAAGATGGTTAAAAAAGGTATGGAATTTAATGCAAGGTGTCAACATAATGATTAGAAAGAGACAAAGAACATTCTTCTTGACGCCTACAAATAGCTCATGAGATCAAAGGAGGAAAAAAAAGAAGGGGAACATAACCAAGAGATTGGCAAAGCTCTGCTCATCTTTCCATTACC
The DNA here is from genome assembly GCF_009727055.1 of Benincasa hispida. Classification (NCBI taxonomy): domain Eukaryota; kingdom Viridiplantae; phylum Streptophyta; class Magnoliopsida; order Cucurbitales; family Cucurbitaceae; genus Benincasa; species Benincasa hispida. The sequence goes on from NW_024065081.1 coordinate 333,835, forward strand.
CATCTGCCATAACCACCTTCTCGAGGTTTTCCTTGAAGAATTTTGAGTGAAAGTTCAAGGTTTCTTTCTGTAAAGGAGGAAGAAGGACTTCACCACCATCATAACCATTGTGTAGCAATGAAGTAGTCACCATAGGAAGACACATGAAATTGCAGCCCACAATTTGACTTTCTATCCTTATTTTCTTGTTTCACTTTTCTATTCATCAATGTTTGTATTATTCTATAAATTTCTAAAAAATAACTTTTATTATCAATATGGATGCCTTCACATTTTCTCATCCATCCATGTCTCTTCCATCAAGCATGAGCAACTAAATTCATAATGGGTTGGGAAAGATAAAGCTAACATATACTAAGTAATGCATAAGTAAGAATTATCTTGCTCAATGTGTGCTTCATGAAATATTTAAATCAAATCGAGAGATTGCTCTAGATATAAGTAATCACTGCTTGAAAAAGTAAAGTGTCACACCACATCCCATACTACTTTCTGAGCCTAGCAAAGAACATGACTGCAGCAGTTATGAACCCTTTTGTTGACACTTACTGCCTAATAACTCTTACGGAAATAACTCTGATACCAATGAACAAATTCAACAACCAACTGATTAAGTAGGCCCATTTTATATTACAACAGTGTAATGTTTATACAACTCGAAGACTTAACTACAAAGTTTACAATAACAACTATAAAACCCTCAGGAAGTGTAACTGTGGCATGTGGTAAGCAACACCCTCTAACCTCTCACCTTGTGCTACTTGGGAAGGAAAACATGAAATAACAGAATGAGCTTTACAAAGCTCAGTGAGTGGTAAGCAACTTATAGAGTCTATTTCATCTCATAAATAACAAGCATATCATAAATACGAGGTTACATTCAAACCTCAGATTTGAACGAGTCTAGTCTCAACTTCTATCTACACGCACGGTAGATTGCTAAACTGATAACTAACTAGAATGAGTATGTTGTCTACCTACACACACGGTAGATAGATAACTGTTACTAAAATACAACGCTTACTCTTTACGTTTCCTTTGTCTTCTATGTGCACATAGCTCCTTGTTCATGGGCTCAGAAGCTAGGCCCATCAGCCCTCTAACCATCCCATACGAGGATCCTCCCATAGGCTCAGGAACTAGACCTCTCGGTCCCCTGACCATCACGTAAGGTTTTGCTTACGGGCTCAGAAACTAGGTCTATTGACCCCCTGACCATCCCGATCACATAATCTCATTCTCATGCTAGATACTCATTCATAACATAAGCATATATAATTAACTCTAAAAGATATGCTTCAAGACTTAAAGAAAAGTACCACTCACCTTGGTCGTTTAGGAACCTTTCTCTCTAGAAGTTCCTTGTTTTCCTCTCGGGCGCCTCTTGAACCCTAAATTCCAGATTCAACTAAAAGCTCAGATTACCCATAGTTCTAAGCTTTAGCTTAAGTTACTTCCTTCTACAAATATGCCCTAAAATGTCTCAGGAAACATTAAATATGCTCATAACTCTTAGTGGTTTGGCCGGAAACATCAAAACATCAAGACTGGCCAGGCTTACCCGACAGCTTGACTTTTCCTCACTTTCCAGCCCGATTCCTTAGAGCTTCTTCTTCGGCATCTTTATCCTGAAAACTAGACTCTTTCAGCTTTCAGATGGTATTGAAATCACATCAAACGCATGAGTATTCTGGGAGAACTCCTCGTCCCAAGTTGATGCTACTTCTTCTCCTTTCTGTCCGACAACATTTCCTTTATTAGAACCACTTGACCAACGCATGGTCTTGCTACCAACGCATAGTCTCCTCCCAATACACTCTTCTTTATGTCCTTTAGAGAGATTTTGAGTTCTCATCTGATGTTCTTGGCCCTATTTATAGGCCTCCAAGATTGCTCTAAGGCCAACACCTCTTATTTGGCCGCATGTTCAAGTGTCTCTTCCTTACACTATTACCGCAATCTTGCATCAGTGCAACCCAAGGTGTCTTGCTCCCCTTTTACCAACGCATAGCCTTTAACTTTTCATGTCTTCTTATGCATCCACTTCATTTGCTTAAGGCTTAAGATTTCTTCCCAACAAGCCACATGTCCAGATGACGTCCTTGAATGCTTCCATCCTTCATATGCGTTCATCCAACCACATATGCGTTAACCACAAATGCGCCCATCCAATTGCCGCAACCTACTTATGTCCGGACACCATCCATCGACGTATGCGTCTATTCAATCTTTCCTTGTGCATCTAATTGACGCAACTTGGTCACTTATGCTAGATGCTCGCAAGCTCCTCTTTAGCCGCATATCCTTTTCCTTCGCATGGCTTACTTTTGCTCTATGTGCTCAACTAGGATATTGACCAACAATCCTTCAACGCATACTACTAGTTTGTCCTATGCACTCACATGCCCTTGGATGTCCAATGCATAGCACATGTCCAATGCATAGCACATTTCTAACGCATAGCACATCACCAACGCATAGTGTAGCACTGCTACATTCATCGCGTCCATCGCATCCATCACTGCTTACCATCACATAGCACTGTCGCGTCCATCGCGTCCATCGCATCTATCGCTGCATACCATCGTATAGCACTGCCACATCCATCGCGTTTGTATAGGACACCCCCGCTCCACGCCTCCACATGAATTGTCAGGATCAACCATCTGTAGTAGTTTACAACACTTGCAAACCTCTACCAAATCAGGCGTATCCGGTGTGTCACCAGGATCAGGTATCCCACCTTAATCCTTATACTACAGACCGATTTAGGTTATCACTTAAGGATGATCCCTTGTAATCACATATACATGCTTAAGTTCACATAAGATAACCAAGGAGATTTTGTTATTGGATATGAATAAATGCCAGAATTGAATAACATTTATTTTATTCATTAAACGATGTGTATCTTTACAAAACAACGAGACACCAGGAAAATTAGGACATCAATCTCAACAAGCAGATAGATTGCTCTCTTAAGGGCTGTATCCTGGGCTTGAATGATGTGGCACTACGCACCTTCTATGAACCCCAAATCCTAATTTTCTACTTAAGTGTGTTCTTTATTGAAATTGTATTGATAAGTAGGTTGATGAGAAAGCTAAAAGGAATGGAAATTTAAAAGACACAAATATGGAAATTGAGTTTGGGGAAATTTGGAAAAATTGGCTAAGTATGGAAAATCTATGTGAAATGCGTTGGAGGTGAAGACATATGGCTAAAGAAGGCAGAAAAAGTGTTGCGTGCAAGGCATTGGAAGGAAATTGGCTAGTGGCACAATAAGGTGGGCAATCGTGTAGAAGTTGCACGAAGACAAACAATGTTCGTTGTAGCAAACAGCAAGATCAGCAAGATCATTAAGAGTGAAACTAACGAGATCATTGAGAGCGAAACTAGCGAGATCATTGAGAGCGACACCAACAAGATCCTTGAAAGCGACACCAGTGAGATTGTTGAGAGCGAGAGCAGCATCAGCAAACGCCTAGGCCATGCATCGAGCAGGCACGCCTGTACGCTAGGCGTGCTGTCGAAGGCATGCGCCGTGCGCGCGCGCCTGACAAGCAGCCCTGCCCCGTGCAAGCGCCCATGGGCGCATGCGTCGTGGGTTGCACACACCTGACGAGTAGCCATGCCCTTTGCGAGCGCCTATGCACATGCGTCGAGCATTGCCATGCGCTGCCGAGCGAGCCAAGCGCACAGCCTATGCGTGCGTCCAAGCAGCCATGCGTCGAGGTAGCCCATGCGCCTGTGCATTCGGCCAAGCTTCAAGCACCACGCGCAGCCCATGCGGCCAAGCACGCCCATGAGTCGAGCGGCCAAGCATCCCTATGCGTTGATGGACCAACTTGTGCACTATGCCTATGCGTTGGTAATGGATAATTTCTTGAAATGGCTAAGTTAAATTGTTATTCTATACGTTGGACAAAAGTTGGACGCATTAGGGTGAGGTCACAAAGGAAACGTCAGCCAAACCATGTGTCATCTTGGGAGAAATTCTTAAGGGCTAAGAAATGGAGGTGGACGCCTGTGGAAGGGACACCTTGGGCTAAGATGATGCAAGATTGTGTTGATGAGGGAAGGAGTAGACATTTGGCCATGCAGCCAAGTTGGTGGTGTCATTACCGGAGGAATTCTGGACGCCTATAAATAGAGCCTTGAGGATTCACTTTCAAATCAAAAATTCAGAAATTACGTGAAAAGAGAGGGAGAGTAGAGCAAACCATGCGTTGGAGCCAAATCCATGCGTTAGTCATAAGTGGACGCATTGGATAGTGAGGGTTGAAGAGAATGCATCAACTTGAGACGAGAAGATCTCCCAATCTACATGTGCGTTTGGAGTGATTTCAAAGCCAGATGAAAGCTCGAACAGTCTAGTTTTCAGAATGGGCTTTCGGAGGAAAAACTCAAAGGAACCGGTCTGGATATTGAAAAGAAGGTAGAAGGGTCAGACTGTCAGATCAGTCTGGGCCAGTCTTGAAGATTCTGTGATTTGAGCGTAACCACGAGGATTTCTGAGCTCAAATTTTAGGGTAAGCTTCCTGAGACATTTTAGAATAAGTTTGTAGAGGGAAGTATTTCAAAATAAGATTCAGAACTATGAGTAATCTAAGCTGTAATTTGAATCTGGATTCTAGGGGTGAAAAGGAGCCCGAGGTGCTACTAGAGTGAAAAGCTCCTAAGGAAATCAAGGTGAGTGGCTAAAATGTTTTGACTAAAACATTTTGCTTAAAATGTTTGATTACAACGTGTTATAGAAAGCATGTTTTAAAGAATATTCTCATGCCTACTAGTTTTGCAAATGATTTCCATGCAAGATATGAATTGTGTTTTGAACACATGCATATGTGAGAAATTGTTGAAAAACTATCTATATATGTTGATTTTATCCAGCATGTGTTAACATCTTTAAAGCCATGTTTTATATGTGTTATACTTTACATGCTTTAAAAAGAAAGTTGTTTATGACTAGTTTCACTAAAATGCGATACCGAAAGACATTTGAGAAGGTATCCGCCCAACTAGATACTGAAGGACATTTGAGAAGGTATCTATTGGTACTGAAGGACGTTTGAGAAGGTACCAAGCCAATAGGATACTGAAGGACGTTTGAGAAGGTATCCTAATAGCTCGATACTAAAGGACATTTAGAATGTATCTGAGCGGAAGTACCTAATGTATGAGGGTACTTAGTGTGGCCACAGGTAAATAGAGTCAGAGATTGAGCAAAATGGTTCTCTCTGGACTAGTAGTTGGTGTTGAGATTGTTTTATCCACAGTAGGGTACGTTGAATTGAGAAATGATTTTACTGTTTTATGAATAAACAGCTTTATATGTTTTATGTTTGGAAAATGTTTATGCTGCAGTACAAGTACTGTAAAGGTTTATGTTTCAGTTAAACTCTTTACTGAAATTTTGCATGAGAATTTACTATATTTTCTCGATCACCCACTGGGTGTAAGCTCACCCCATTTTCAAATGTTTTGTTTTTTCCCCCACAGATAGCGGTCAAATCCTCTGAAGATAGCTCAGTGTCTACTCTGCCACTAAAGGACCAAAAGACTTGTAACCATTTGCTAGGTGGTTATTGTTAATATTGTACACATGTTACAGTTGTTCATATAGGGTTTTGGACTTGTAAATCTAGTGTTGTAATGACTCTAAACATATTATGTTCGAAGTTAATAAATTATGGGCCTAAAGACGTCCCGTTGCATATAATTTATATTTGGTATCGGAGTTATTCCGCAAGAGTTATTAGGCAGGAAGTGTCAGCCCAAGGGTTGATAACTACTGCAGTCACGCCTTTCTCTAGGCTAAGAGGGTGGTCTGGGGCGGGGTGTGAAAGAGTGGTATCAGAGCATAAGTTTTTGGGACAATTTAAGAATTAGTTTAGACCAGCTTAGTATCAGAGCATAAGTTTCTTGGAAGGTTAAAGAGTTAGCTGATACCAGATTGGTATCAGAGCAAAGGTTTACGTAAAACCTAGAAAAAGGTTAAGTATAAAGTCTAAGTTGATACTAGCTTGGTATTAAAGGGTAGGTTATACGTAAACTTAGGAAAGATTTAAGCTAGGTTAGTACTAGAACATAAGACTTTGGGTGAAAAAGAGAGTTCATGCATTAGATTAAAGTCCCATAGATAAGTCCCTAACATGAGTACTTAATAACTAGGCAAAGATGCTGAGGAGACTGAGGAGAGGAATGTTGACCCTACCAGCGGAGGTTCTGAAGTTAGACGGGACCCAGATCCAAAGGGGAAAAGAGTTAGAGACTCAGTAGAGTAGGAGGCAACTTCTGAAACCGAGTCTAGTACACCAAGGGTAAATGTAGAACCTTAGATGGAGGATCGAGTGTTCAATAGAATTACTCAAAGATTGGCGGCAAGTGTAAGATGCCTTGAGGACCGTAAGGTCGAGTTACTAGCATTCCTGCTGCAAAAAGGGGTTGAGAAATGGTGGAAAGTAATAGAGGCTAAAAGAGGTAGCTCAGAAACTATGACTTGGTCTGAGTTCAGACAAGTGTTCAAGGATAAATACTACCCTATCTCTTTTAAGGAAGCAAAAAGAGAAGAATTCCTTAGGCTAACTCAGGGAATGATGACGGTTGCTGAGTATGAACAAAAATTTACTGAGTTATCTCAGTATGCCCTTCCGATTATCGCGGAAGAAAAGGAGAGATGTAGGAGATTTGAGAATGGTCTAAAAAGAAAAATACGTACACCTGTTACCTCTACATCTAATTGGGTGAATTTCACTAAGTTAGTTGAGACTGCTATCCGAGTAGAGCAGAGTGTAGCGAGGGAAGATGTACTCCAACCGGGTGAAGGACAGTTCAGAGTGCCTGGAGAAACAAGAAGCAAGAGATTTAGATCCCCATTCTCTAGACAGTCAGGTATAAGAAGCTTTGAAGGCATGAGCCAACAAAGTTTGAGTAGAAAGAAGTCAAGACCTGTAGCTAGACTGAGTGGTGGATCAGTATCAGGTCATGCTTGCGAGTCAGTAGCTAGTACAGGGAGGAAACCACTTTGTGTAAATTATGGTAGACCTCATACAGAAGTATGTTATGCTAATAGGAATGTGTGTTTGCAGTGCGGACAAGCTAGGCATTTCAGGAGAGATTGTTCTCAGCTATGTCGTGGAGTACAGAATGAACAAAGAGAAGTTATACAGACTGTAAACCAACCTAGAACGACTGGAACTAAGGAAGAAGGATTCGGTGTAGCCAAGTAGAAAGGGATAGTTGGTCGACCCCAACAACAACTACAGCAGCAGCAGGGTAGAGTATATGCTATGACACACCAAGAAGCGGAAGAGGCTTCAGATGTCGTAACTGGTATGATAACTTTATGTAACCAATCCGCTTATGCATTATTTGATCCTAGTGCTACGCACTCATTCGTATCTAGCATATGTGCATTACATATAAATAAAGTACCTGAATGTATGAATGAGGATTTGTTTATCCCTACGCCTATAGGAAATACTCTAGTTGTACATGAGTATTACAGGAATTGTGAAATAATTCTTGGAGATCAAAGTTTATGGGTTGACTTGATTTCATTAAAATTACTAGAGTTTGAAGTTATCTTAGGTATGGATTTCCTAAGTAAACACTATGCTACTATAGATTGCTTTAGAAAAGAAATAGTGTTTAGGAAACCAGGTGAAAAAGAAATAACCCTGGTAGGAAGTAAAAGAATACTCCTAGGAAATTTAATATCAACGGTAAAAGCTAGGAAGCTGTTGAGTAAAGGATGTGAAGCCTATTTAGCCTCTATAATAGTTTCACAAGATAAGAAACTAAAACCTGAGGGTGTACCTGTGGTACAAGAATTCTTAGATGTGTTCCCTGAAGAATTACCAGGTTTACCACCTGATAGAGAAATGGAATTTACTATTGAGTTAATTCTTGGTACAGCACCTATATCCCAAGCACCGTATAGGATGGCACCAACGGAGCTAAAAGAATTAAAAGTTCAATTATAGGAACTTGTGGATAAGGGGTACATTAGACCCAGTGTATAACCTTTGGGAGCGCCGGTCTTGTTTGTTAAGAAAAAAGACGGTACTTTTAGATTATGCATAGACTATAGAAAGTTGAATAAGGTGATCATTAAGAATAAGTACCCATTGCCTCATATAGATGATCTCTTCAATCAGTTAAAGGGAGCAACGGTGTTCTCTAAGATAGATTTGAGATCAGGTTATCACCAGTTGAAGGTGAAAGGCACAGATGTTCCAAAGACTGCATTCAGAACTAGATATGGACATTTTGAGTTCCTAGTAATGCCATTTGGATTGACAAATGCTCCTGCGGTATTTATGGACTTGATGAATAGGATATTCCATTCTAATCTGGATCAGTTTATGATAGTGTTCATAGATGACATACTAGTGTATTCCAGTAGTGCGGAAAAACACAAAGAACATCTGAGGATGGTATTACAAATTTTAAGAGAAAAGGAATTATATGCCAAATTTAGTAAATGTGGTTTTTGGTTAAATCAAGTCGTATTCCTTAGGCATATAGTTTCAGCTAATGGAGTTAGCGTTGATTCCCAAAATATAGAAGCAGGAGTTAATTGGGAACGACCCCTAGATGTAACCGAAGTACGCAGTTTTCTACGTTTAGCGGGTTATTACAGGAGATTCGTGGAGGGTTTCTCTAAGATAGCTCTTCCATTGACAAACCTGACTAGAAAAGATGCGAAGTTTGAGTGGTTTCCAGAATTCGAGCATAGTTTCCAAGTGTTGAAACAGAGGTTAGTGTCAGCACCGATATTAACTCTACCAATACCAGGTAAGGAGTTTGAAGTTTATTGTGATGCATCCCGACAAGGGTTAGGATGTGTACTGATGCAAGAAGGAAAAGTAGTAGCCTATGCTTCTTGACAGTTAAAGAAGCATGAATGTAACTACCCTACACACGACTTAGAATTAGCAGCAGTTGTGTTAGCTCTAAAGTTGTAGAGACATTACTTGTTTGGTGAGCGGTGTCATATATTTATGGATCATAAGAGTCTAAAGCACATTTGTGATCAAAAGGAACTAAACCTAAGACAAAGAATATGGCTCGAGTTGATCAAGGATTATGACTGTACCATTGACCATCACCCAGGTAAAGCAAATGTGGTAGCTGATGCTTTAAGTCAAAAAACTAGATTAGCTAAAGCTAGTTATAATTCAGTGAAGGGTACATTGATCCATGAGTTGTATAATGCTAAGGTAGCATTATCAGTTGGTAAAAAAGGAGGGTTATTAGCTTTATTTCAAGTGCATCCTACGCTCGTATAAGACATTCTACGGGAGAAGTTAAAGGATTCCGATCTTCGGAAGTTAGCTGAAGAAATGGACAAAGGATTAAGGACGGACTACCAATTAAGAGCTTATAAAGTGCTATTAATAAAAGGTAGAATATACGTACCTAAGAATTTAGCACTTAAACAAGCTATTCTAGAAGAGGCACATAGTTCAGCCTATGCTATGCATCCGGGCAGTACGAAGATGTATAGAACATTAAAGAAATCGTACTGGTGGCCTGGTATGAAAAGAGAAATAGCAGAGTATGTTGACAAGTGTCTCATATGTCAACAAGTTAAAACAGAAAGACAGAGACCAACAGGATTACTTAATCCACTCCCAGTACCAGAGTAGAAGTGGGAGCATATTACGATGGATTTCCTCTTTGGATTACCTAAGACACCAGCGAGCTATGATGGTATATGGGTAATTATGGATAGATTGACAAAAACAGCTAAGTTTCTACCTGTTAAAATCACTTATACCCTGGACCAACTAGCTATGCTGTATGTTGATCGAGTTGTAAGTCAGTTTGGAGCTCCAGTTTCAATTATATTGGATCGAGACTCCAGATTTACATCGAAATTTTGGCCTAGTTTGCAGAAAGCTATAGAGACCAAGTTATATTTCAGTACCGCTTTTCATCCACAGACGGATGGTCAATCTGAGCGAACAATCCAGACATTGGAAGACATGCTGAGAGCATGTGTGTTGAAGTTCAAAGGCAGTTGGGATACGCATCTGTCATTAATTGAATTTGCGTATAACAACAGTTACCATTCAAGTATCGAGATGGCATCGTATGAAGCACTATACGGAAGACTATGTAGAACTCTGATATGCTGGAATGAAGTCGGTGAAAGGAAATTGTTAGGTCCAGAACTTGTACAATAGACATCAGACAACGTTAAGATTATAAGAGATAATCTTAAGATGGCTTGAGATAGGCCAAAGAGTTATGCTGATAAACAGAGAAGAGAATTAGAGTTTGAAATTGGTGATAAAGTATTTTGAGGTTATCTCCGTGGAAAGGAATACTCAGGTTCGGTAGAAAAGGGAAATTAAGCCCAACATACATTGGACCCTATGAAATAATAGAAAGATTTGGCCCAATGGCATATCGATTGGATTTACCTCCAGAGTTATCTCGTATTCATGATGTGTTCCATGTGGAAATGCTTAGAAAGTATGTGCCAGATCTTAGAAAGTATGTGCCAGATCCGACTCATATATTGCCTGAGCAACCGGTATAGTTGAAAGAAAATTTATCGTATGAAGAAGAACCAGTGGAGATTCTTGACAGAAAAGACCAGGTCTTAAGAAATAAGACAATCCCATTAGTAAAGGTGCTATGGCAAAATCATGCTACGGAAGAAGCAACATGGGAAGCCGAAGAGCAAATAAAAAATAAGTATCCGCAGTTGTTTGACTGACGAACTTATGGCGAAATTTCGAGGACGAAATTTTTATAAGAGAGAGATAAATGTGAACCCCGAATCCTAATTTTCTACTTAAGTGTGTTCTTTATTGAAATTTGTATGATAAGTAGGTTGATGAGAAAGCTAAAAGGAATGGAAATTTGAAAAGAAAAATATGGAAATTGAGTTTGGGGAAATTTGGAAAAATTGGCTAAGTATGGAAAATCTATGTGAAATGCGTTGGAGGTGAAGACATATGGCTGAAGAAGGCAGAAAGAGTGTTGTGTGCAAGGCACTGAAAGGCAATTGGCTAGTGGCACAATAAGGTGGGCAATTGTGTAGAAGTTGCACGGAAACAAACAATGTTCGCAGTAGCTAACAGCAAGATCAGCGAGATCATTAAGAGCGAGATCATTGAGGAGAAGGCAGAAGAGGCTTTCGGAGGAAAAATTCTGAAAGCACTGAGAGTCGAGTTCTTAGAATGGAGCTTTTGGAGGAAACATTCAATGGAACCGGGCTGGAGATTGAAAAGAAGGCGGAAGGGTCAGACTGTCAGATCAGTCTGGGCCAGTCTTGAAGATTCTATGATTCCAACGTAATCACGAGGAGTTCTGAGCTCAAATTTTAGGGTAAACATCTTGAGAAATTTTAGAATAAGTTTGTAGAAGGAAGTATTTCAAAATAAGATTCAGAACTATGAATAATCTAAGCTGTAATTTGAATTTGGATTCTAGGGGTGAAAAGGAGCCCGAGGAGCCACTAGAGTGAAAAACTCCTAAGGAAATCAAGGTGAGTGGCTAAAATGTTTTGACTAAAACATTTTGCTTAAAATGTTTGATTACAACGTGTTATAGAAAGCATGTTTTAAAGAATATTCTCATGCCTACTAGTTTTCCAAGTGATTTCCAAGCAAGATATGAATTGTGTTTTGAATGCATGCATGTGTGAGAAATTGTTGAAAAACTATCTATATATGTTGATTTTATCCAGCATGTGTTAACATCTTTAAAGTCATGTTTTATATGTGTTATACTTTACATGCTTTAAAGAGAAAGTCGTTTATGATTAGTTTTACTAAAATGTGATACCGAAGGAAATTTGAGAAGGTATCTACCCAACTAGATACTGAAGGACATTTGAGAAGGTATCTATTGGTACTGAAAGAAGTTTGAGAAGGTACCAAGCCAATAGGATACTGAAGGACATTTGAGAAGGTATCCTAGTAGCTCGATACTGAAGGACATTGAGAAGGTATCTGAGCTGAAGTACCTAATGTGTGAGGGTACTTAGTGTGGCCACAGATAAATAGAGTCAGAGATTGAGCAAAAGGGTTCTCTCTGGACTAGTAGTTGGTGTTAGGATTGTTTTACCCACAGTAGGGTACATTGAATTGAGAAATGATTTTGCTGTTTTATGCTTGGAAAATGTTTATGCTGCAGTACAAGTACTGTAAAGGTTTATGTTTCTGTTAAACTCTTTACTGAAATTTTGCATGAGAATTTACTATGTTTTCTCGGTCACCCACTGGTCGTAAGCTCACCCCATTTTCAAATGTTTTGTTTTTCCCCCCACAGGTAACGGTCAAATCCTCTGAAGATGGCTCAGTGTCTGCTCTGCCACTAAAGGACCAAAAGATTTGTAACCGTTTGCTAGGTGGCTACTGTTAATATTGTACACATGTTACAATTGTTCATATAGGGACTAGGGTTTGTGGGTTTTGGACTTGTAAATCTAGTGTTGTAATGACTCTAAACATATTATGTTCTAAGTTAATAAATTATGGGCCCAAAGACATCCCATTACATATAATTTATATTTGGTATCAGAGTTATTCCACAAGAGTTATTAGGTAGTAAGTGTCAGCCCAAGGGTTGATAACTGCTGTAGTCACGCCCTGCTCTAGGCTAAAAGGGTGGTCTGGGGCGGGGTGTGATACCTTCTCTTGGCCCGAGAGGTGTTCACACATAGTAGGACTATGTTGTATTGTTCATTAGAGGGATAAGTGATACTTAAGGAAGAAGATGTAATTATAGGGGAAAAACGATAAATTTTCCTACTGTAATTACAAGCATCTGTGAAAGGTCATCATACTGATGATTAGTTATATCCAATGGACATAGAAATATATCTATGGCAAGAAGAGTTCAATTGTCGATCTTTAGTGGAGTGCTTGGTAGTTAACGGATGGTGGATATTGTGACTAAAGAGTTTAGTCAGCTATTCACTTACCATTGGAGCTTTGAGCCATAGGTTCATAAGGTCCCCCTGGTAGCTTGGATACAAGTTGAGAGTAAGTTTTTGGGTCAATTTGAAATGTTCCAATTGCAAGAGGGAGTTCGATTATATATGATATAATTGAACGAGTTAATTAAATATGATATAATTAACTTTATGTATGAAATGCATTAATTTGGAGGAAATTGAATATAGATATGATTTATATCTAGTAGAGGAAAATATTATAATTAATATATGATATTAATTTATATGTTATGAATATGATACGATCATATTCATTGGACGGTTATAAAGGAAATGGGAAGGTGCCTCTTTTGTTCTAAATAACAAATGAGTACATTATAAATAGCAGACGGTGTGTTTATCTCGGAGTGCACGGACATTGTGAAAAGATAGTGTCATCGTTTAGAAAATCAGTTACTATATGAAGTGACTGCACGATCTTACATATACGATATTGCTAAGCGATCGCATACTGATTACACCGTCGCGCGCTATTATCTAAATGATCGTTTACCTTTTTCCTAAGCGATCGTTTAGCTCCTGATATTTACTAAACGATCGTATAGACGATCGTTTTTCCTACGAAATTGTTTGGATGATCGCTCACCCTTTTCCTACACGATCATTTAGACGATCGCTTACTTTTCCTACATGATCGTATACTTCACCTAAACGATCAAGCATCTTGCCTATGCGATAGACGACTGCATCTCCCACTTTCTTGATCGTTGTGTACGGTCTCTCTTCGTATTTCCCTCTACCAATCCCGAAAAAGCCCATACTTTGGATTCTAACTCCAAGAATACTGAGTGCTCTGAGTGGTGTTGTCTTCTCCGTTTCCTTTTGTCCGAGTGGTGATTGTTTGAGGTAGACTCTTGGGCTTCAGACTTGATGTGAAGAAGAAATCTTTATCTAGTATGATTTCTTGATCTCTTTAGCATTATGAAAGTATGTTTGAATGTATATATATATGGTAATTCTGTCACAATGAATTGGAAAGATCCGCGTCCGCTCATAGGTACTCTTGAATAAGAGTTCCTTCATAACGAACATTAGTAAAAATTTGTTTAACTATTCAAAGTAAGTGTTACTTTCGGGCAGACTTAAACAATCACTCAGTAAAAATAATTAGTCGTATTTTTTCTAAGTAAAATAAACCCTAGGTTACTAAAATACTCAATGGGAGGAAAAAGATGTATATGATATGTCAATTTTCCACTCATGTTTCTCCTTAAATATTCACAGCATGAGACTCATGCTTGGTCTTGAGGCACCATGGGAGCGTCCCCCTTCGGATGGAATTTGCATGAGTCAATAATAAGGTGAATGGAGAGAGTATTTATAGTAAGTGGGACAGGTTAAAATGTTGTACGGTCTTCTTCATTGGTTTGTAACGTGAGATGTTCTTGCATGATCTCGAGGTGCCTTGAGAGCATCCCCCTTCGAATGATTTGTGCAGTAGGTCGATATCAAGGCAAACTCCATAAATGGATAGGATCGGTTTAGTTTTTTTCCCAATCGATCTTTCCCTTCAGTTGGCTCATTGAGGTGAAACTCTAGAGTCTAAAATGAAGAGTCACACTTACGAGAACTTGTTAAGCTAGTTAATGATTTCTTGACCAAATAAATGATGACTGATTATTATATGAATAAGAGTTATTCTGGTGTAATAAATAATTGGTTGAGAGTGTCTCACTTCAATGAAGGGACAATTGACTACCCTTCGGTTGCTTTTGTCCTAAATCATTAAAGCATCATTGCAAAATTAGAGGTAAAATGGGGTTATTTAGTTTTTGCTAAAATTAATTGGATTTTTTTTAGAGTTATGCTAAAATCTAATGTAGATCAATTTATTTCTTTTTTTAGCAAAAATGTCAAAGTGTAATTTTCCGTTAGTTGCCTCTAGTAATTTGACCATTTTTAATTATTCGACGTGGAAATATTCAATTAAATTCGTGGTTAACGACCTCAACATTGTCATGACTGAGGGTTGTCCTCAAGTCCCAACCCCTGATGCAACACGAAATATTCATGATGCATAAGAAATGTGGACAAAGGCTAATATTAAGGCTCGAGTTCACGTTTTTGCAAGCATACCTGATGTACTAGCCAAAAGATTTGAGAGCATGGTCACTGCACAATAGATCATGCAATCAATGCAAGAACGGCTTAAGCGAAAGTTCTCACAATTCAATTAAAACGGGATTGATGACAATGAAACAAGTAATGTCAGCTCCATAAATAAAATCCAATCCATATTGAACGTCAAGAGACAAATAGAGAAAGCAATTTTTGCTAAATCTAGTGAACTTAATAAACGAGGATTGTCCTCTGAGATGAAACTTGGAGTTTATGATATGAGTTATGGAGTTGACTTCTCTCTAGATGAGAAAGAACTCTGAAGAAAATAAATCTAATTTATTTGTCTTGGAGACATGCTTAGTAGAGAATGATGATTATGCCTAGATAGTTGATTCCAGAGCTACTAATCACGTATGTTATTCTAATCAAGGATTTAATTCCTAGAAACAATTGGTTGCTGGAGTGAGGACTCTTAAATTCTGTACTGGTGAGGCTGTTTCAGCCGTTGTTGTAGATAGCCTTAAGTTTTTTTTTTTTTTTTTTTTTTTTTGTGACAAGAAACAATATATTTATTGGATGATGTATATTAGTATCTCAAATCAAGAGGAACTTAATTTAAGTTTCTTGTCTGATTGAACAAAAGTTTTCCTTATCCTTCTTTGAAAATAAAGTGTTTTTTTTAAGAATGAAATGGAATTAGGCTTTGGTTCAATGGAAAATAATGTATATGTACTAAGGTCGTTAGTTACAAAAGTCGTACTAAATACTAAAATGTTCAAAATTACAACAAATGTTAAAAGATCGAGAGTTTCTCCTAAAGAAAATACCCATCTTTGGCATCTAAAGTTAAGTCACATCAATCTTAATAAGATTAAAAGATTGGTAAAAAGTGGACTTCTAAATGGTTTAGAAGAAAACTCTTTAGCTGTATGTGAGTCATGCCTTGAAGGCAAAATGACGAAATGACCTTTTATTGAAAAAGGTTATAGAGCAAAAGAGATCTTGGAGCTTATATATTAGACCTATGTGGTCCGATGAATGTAAGAGCACAATGAAGGTTTGAATATTTCATCTCTTTCACAGATGATTATTCTAGATATGGGTATCTATACCTAATGCAATATAAGTCTGAAGCACTTGAAAAATTCAGGAATACAAGACTGAGGTTGAAAACTTGTTAGGTAAAAAGATAAAAATACTACGATCTGATCGTGGTGGAGAGTATATTGAATTAAGATTCCAAAATGTGATAGGACATGGAATACATCCCAACTCTCAGCCTTTGGTACACCTTAACGTTCTCTCAAAGAGTGTTTTTGAAATACCTTTTGAGTTATGGAGAGGTCGTAAAGGTAGTTTATTGCCACTTTAGAACTTGGGGATGTCTAACCCATGTGCTAATGGCAAACCCCAAAAAGTTGGAACCTCATTCAAAAGTATGCCTATTTGTAAGCTACCCCAAAGAAACGAGAGGAGGGTACTTCTTTGATCCAAGTGAAAATAAAGTGTTCACATTAGGGATCATAAGCCACGAAGAAAATTTGTTTTAAGTGAAATTTCTAATGAATCTACTGAGACTTCAACAAGAGTTGTTGAAGAAGCTGATACATCAACTAGAGTTGTTGATGTGGGTTCGTCTAATCATACACATCCATCTCAAGGTCAAAGAAGAGTTCTCTCTGAGAAAAAGTTTCTTCTACTTCCTTTCATCATTTTCCCTCTTCCAAGAATTCAAGCAAAGCTCATAACTCTTGCTTGAATTCCCAATCCCAAGATAATACAAAGGGTTCTCAAGTGGTGATGTTTTAGCTTGGAGATCAAGATCCAGATCGAAGTGTTTGAGATTGAGGATCGAGGGAATTACATGAGGAAGGTGTTCTTCAAAGTTTAATCTTTTCTTCCCATCTTCCTCCTTCAGCATGTTGTAATTTTAGATTTTAAATGCATAATGGTTGTTTGTTTCTGTAAAATTTTAATTCTGTAATTTTTGGATTTTGGGTCCGATCCTTGCTTTTGCTGCAAAACCTTTGATGGTTTCCCTTCCAGTTTTATCCTTAGTGAGCTAGCAACGGGACCTTATCAACCTACAGATTAGAAGCTCTAACGATACGAGATTAATTAATTAATTAAACTCTTTAATTAAATTATTCAATATTCATTAACTATCAACCATTTCACTAAAGACCGACAGCTACACTCTTCGCATTGTTGATATATTTTTGTATCCACAGATATAACTAATCAACAGTAAGCTTGTAGGAATTAGTATGTGGAAGAAATTAAGATCTTAAGCACTCTAATTAAATTAATCTTGAAATTAAAGCATGCATGTTCATATCAAGAAAATAGGATTTGAGATACAACCTTTGAGAAACTCAAAATTTGTGCAACCATTTACTTGAATTTGATCATGAACCCTTCATGGACCACCATTAGAGTCTTCTCCACTATTTTCTGGCCTAATGACAAATTGTAGGATCCAATTTGTGAAGAAATTGAAGGAAATTTTAGAGTTGGAGAGAGTTTTTGGAGTTATCAACTTTGAGAGGATTTTTCAGCTTCATAAGCTACGAAGAATAACCCAAATTCAGTAATTTATTTCTTTTTAAAGAAGAAACTCATGCAATTAAAATTGCATCTTAAGGTGACACCTAATTAATCATTAATAAGGTCGATTTGTGAGGTGTTTAACTTAGTGGAAGAACTAAGAAAACTCCACTAACTAAAAATTTATTTTAATTTTGTATTCTCAAAAATTAAATTTAAATGAATTTCAAATTTTAAATAGAATTAATTCAAATAATTGGTTTTAAATAAAATTAGTTCTAATAATTAATTTTAAATAATTTAATATCAAATATTAAATTAATATAACACCAATCCCAAACGTAAATCCCCATTCACGTGTACAATATTTAAATAATTTAAATATTTAAAACTCTTCAATTTCGTTTAATTCAAAAATTAAACGTATAATTATATTGTATATAATTAAAACTTCATTCCCTAATTCGACTTTGAATATTTCAAATTCTCTCATCACTCTGTCCTAAGGTTTAGTCCGATGTGAGCTAATAGAAAGACCTAATGGACCTACAGATCATGAGCTCCAATGATCCAAGATTAATCGACTAATCTCATTAATCCAATTAACCAACATTCATTAACTATCGAGACACTGCTCTAAAGCCTAGTAGTTGCACTATTCTCACTGTAGATATATTTCTGTCCACTTGATTTAACCATGATTAGTAAGTCGATCATTCACAAGTTTTTTATAATTACAGTTGGTTCAAGATTATCGTTTTACCCCTGTAATTATATCTTGCTCCTTAAGTCTCATTGATCATCTAATCAACAATTGGTTTGTGGTCCAACCACCAAATAAAGTCCCTCTCAGGCCTTAGAAAAGGTAGAAATTCTTGTTCAAGACCTGGAGTCAGCACTTAAGAGAACAACCTATCTACTAACCCTAGTAGTAGGAGCGAATTCCATCTTACAGGACTATGTCTCCTAGCTATCTACCCGGTCTTACCTCTAAAATGAGAGGCTTATTTAGTCGGTAATGTTGGACCACTCTCACCTATGCAAATTAAAGGATAATCCAGAACAAATAGGAGTTCATAGTTAGCTCAAGATTAAGATCGAGTTACCTGGGTCATCAAATTTAAATAGTCAGTCTTATCAGTAAATGGTGTTATAAAGTAAAAGTGACTTATTTCATGGTCCCATCTTATGAAAACTCATTGCATAGGACATCCCCACTCATATGTCTCCACATGAATAATTTAGGATCACTTAGTTTGTAACACTTTACAACTATTGTAAAAATTACAAAGTAAGTCACATCCGTAGTGTCTCCAAGATGAGGTACCCAACCTTATCCCTATACTATACACCATTTTAGCTAATACTCGAACATGATCAAATTTTATGTCTCTACATAAAGTTCAAGTATTCATGCTATAGCCAGGGGTTCCCCTCAAGACAGGAAGGAGTGAATTCCATCTTGTATAGTTGTGTTCCTAGCTCCATACTCAAATAAATCTCCATAATAGTAGGCTTGTTGAGTTGGCGAATCTGGCCACTCTCACCCATATAGATCAAAGGATTTACCTCATAGACGGGAATTCGCAACTCACCTAGGATTATGGTCAAGTCACTTATTGTCATTTTAGTGAAATTTAATCTCTTCAATTAACGGCATTATAAAGAGAGACTAATAATTTCTTGTTCCAGTCTTCTACAAACTCTTTGTATAGGATACTCCCACTCACATGTTTACACATATTTTTTCCTTTATCTTTCTTCATATGTTTTCTACCACTGGTCACCACCTCTGGTCATCACCGATGGTCGTTTCAACTACCAACTCTGGCCACCACCCACTACGACCACCACTTCTGGAATTCATCATCGACCACCTTCGACCACTACTATCGATGGCTACCTCATGCATTATCACCAGCCAACTCTAATGGCCACCACCACCTTCAACCATTGCCATCAATGGCCAACTCCAACCAACACCTCTGACAAATGTACTAAAAATTAAAAATAAAAATAAAAATAAAAATATTATATAAATATGCATATCTCAAAATTAGAAATTTAAAATTAAAAATACTAATATATAAATCTAAATGTTGAAAAAAAAAATTAAAATTAAAAGCTTAAAATAATATAAAAAAAAAACTACAAACTTAATAAAATAAAAGAATATTGTAAAAAATAAAAATAAAGAACTATTAGAAAAAATAAAAGAAAAAAAGAGCATTAAAAAAAAAAAGAGAAGAATTATTAAAAAGATAAAACAAAAAGAACACCTTAGAGGGATTGAGAAGAAGAAAGGAACGCGCACCAGTACCAATGAGACAAAGAGGTTTTTTTTTTTTTTTTTATTCATTTAAATAAAGAACAAAGGGAATTGAGAGAAACTATTTTCTTTTTTTTTTCTTTTTTTTTTTTCTTTTTTGTAGTTTCTCACATTTGGCCCAATTTTAAGAAATGTTTCTTAAATTTTAGAAACGGAAAGAGTTATTAAACAAACCTGTTTCTTAAAATATGAGAAACAAAAATAGAAATTAAGAAACAGAAATGTTTTCAAATGGTCCCATAATCTAAAGTCGAATTCACTTTCTCTCATGATTTTATAGATTATGTGATCTCCATTTGATTTTTCTATCCAAATTATAATTAAAATGGATTTAGTTGTGAATACTCACTTCTATAAAATTCATTTGATTTTATAGATTACAATGATCTCCAATGTATTTGCTTGCCCAGCTTTCAATCTTCTAAATTTGTGTTTTATCTAATTGTAATGTATTTAAACATTAACACACTCACATAAATTCAGTTGAAGCAAATAATATTTTGATTTTTATATGAGATGTTAGGAAAGAGACAACTCTAAGATGTGGAGGTGAAAAAGACAAAACCCATTTAATATAATTGAGAATAGAAAAAAGAGAGATATAGTTGAAAAGCTTGAAAAAATCAGGAATGTGGGAATATGGATAGATAGGTTTAGAGAATTAAGGAACCGAGATTTGTAAAAGTAATTTAGTCTTTCCCAATTTTAATTTCAATCTTAATTCCACTCATATTTAATGAAATAAAATATATTTTTTATTTTTAACTACTTTTTGGATAAGTATAATTTCTAATTCAAGATTATTTTATTAAAAATAAAAAATCTTACTTTTTGCATCAAATGTTGGGATTGACTTTGGGCTTTTGACCTATAGCAAAAGAAAAAGAAGTTTTCAACAATTTTGTAACTATTTATTTAAATTAATTTTAAGAATTAATTAGTCAAAATTCAATTTTTCAATTAATTGTAAAACGGTTATTATTTAATTTTTCAATTAATTCTAAGAACAGTTTTTATTCTTCGATCATTTTTTCCTTTAAAAAGGGTTCTTAATTGAAAAAGGTGATGAAGAAGATTTCACATTTTCTTCTTTCTCATGTTTTCCTCTCTAGATCTATTATTTTTCAAGCAATTTTTTTCGTTGATTTCAACCCATTCTCCGATGAGTGCATGTCAAATATCGGGAGTTGTGTTAACCTTGGCGAGCAACCGACTTTGATGATTTAGTACCAAGGTCGCATTGATCTTGCTTTCAAGGCAATGGGTTTATTCACGACACAACAATCAGCATTCGGTTTCAAAATTTGAAAACAATAATCTTTATTATTATGCAACAATAGGCGTACCGATCTATTCAAACAAGTATGAAATCAAAGCTAGTTGTGGATCAATACGGATTCAAC
The DNA here is from genome assembly GCF_009727055.1 of Benincasa hispida. NCBI lineage: Eukaryota > Viridiplantae > Streptophyta > Magnoliopsida > Cucurbitales > Cucurbitaceae > Benincasa > Benincasa hispida. Next base: position 355,157 of record NW_024065081.1, read on the forward strand.
GTACGAAGAGGCATAAAAGAAGGTATGTATATATATATATATATATATTTCTTCTCTATGACTATAAAAGCATAATTGCATTGTTGGCTTGCATTGCTCTGATGAATGAATGAATGGTTATTGAGAAGAAATTTGATAAATATTATATTTTAATTTAGAAAATTTATTTCACTACTACATTTGAGCATAGTATTCAACATATATTTGATTAGTATATATTATAATATTTATGAATAGAAAATGACATGTCTAGTTAGCATGAATGGAAATAATATTCCATGTGTGTTATATTTGTTAAATTGGAGCATAAATTATCTAAAACCTATAATTTCCTTATAGACAAATGATAGATTTTGACAGCATGCATTGCTTTGTTTCAAACCAAGTCTTTAATGTGAAATGATATATTAAAATAACAATAATAATAAAGATTAGTAAATATATGTATCGTTCATCGGTGAAATAAAATAAGTATCGTCAACCTAATAAAGAAATGGCTAATGGACATTTCCATATTAAGATTAAAATTTTTAAAAAAACCAAAATATGAACAAAAAAAGTTAATAACTGACAGGTTCTGATCAACATTCCGAACTGAGCATAGGCTTTTAAGATTTGCAGGTTTCTACTATTACATGAGAAGAGGAAACAATTTGTATAAGATTCAAAATAGAGATAAAATGTTAATATCCATTTTCATTGTATTCGTGGGAATACATATATCGTATATATATAACAACACTAAACATAATCTATACAATGTTATTTATAAGAAGAATTATATCTAAACTAAATTAATCCTCCTAAATATTAATTATGAATTTTTAACTACCATTTTCTTCTTTCTTCTTTTTTCTTTCTTTTAACTTTTCTTTTCATTAAAGGAATTTTAAATAAAGCTACAGGCCAACATTTATTGGATCCATAACTAATAAATTCATCTCTATGAAAAGTATATTATAAGAATATCTAATCCTTATAATATACCTTTTTCCTCCTTAATCAAAATATAAAAGCATTGGGTTGTTAATTGATTATTCTAAAAGTGATGTACAATGTTCATACTTGATGATCATACGTATACTAACTATCAAAAATATTAATGACGAAGTTAATAGTCATTATGGAATTTGGTATAAAAACTGGATGTACTTGCCATATAGAGAAAAACAATATAATACTTTTAGTAATCACCTATTTTTATTTGTTTTTCATTCTTAAAATGCTTTTGAATTTCCAATTAAGTTTTAATGCATAAATCTATTGAATAATTCATTATATTTTATTTACTTAAAGTTGATATAAAACCACATCTATATAAAACATAATATCACTATTAATTAGTACTTAAAATTTTATCGAGACATATGGTAATTTCAAACATAATACCACTAATTAATGTGATATTATGTTTTATTATGAATGTTTCTTTATATCAACTTTAAGTAAATAAAATATAGTCAATAGATTTATGTATTAAAGCTTAATTGGAAATTCAAAAGCATTTTAAGAACTAAAAACAAACAGAAATAGGTGATTACTAAAAGTATTTTATTGTTTCTCTATATGACAAGTACATAAACTTTTTTTACAAAATTCCATAATAACTATTAACTTCCTCTTTAATATTCTTGATAATAATTTTACGTATGATCATCAAATATGGACATGGCACATCACTTTTGGAATAATCAATTAACAACCCAATACTTTTAGATCTTGATTAAGAAAAAAAAAACATTACACTTTTTCACTCTTTCATATACAAGGGGATTTCACTAATCCGTGCTAATCCACAACTGGCTTTGATTTCATACTTGTTCGAACAGATCAGAACGTTTTTTGTTGCATGATAATAAAGAGAATTACCAAATTCAAAAATCCAACTCTAGATTGGCTCATAATAAATTATTTAACTATTCAACTTTTTTAGGCAAATTATTCAATCTTGTGAGGATTATAGGAATTAAAATAAAACTGTATATAATTTTTTTTTTTTGTTACATACTAAAAACCTACTATTTCTTACTTAATTTAATTATTAAAACTACAAGATTTTAAAAGAAAATGGACAAAAAGAAGAAAGTTTTCATACTAAATGACTATCATGTAGAGATAGAAAATGACTTTATAAGATTTCAAAAGAAAATGGATAAACATAAAATATTTTTCATACTAAATGATAGAAAAAAATAGACTATTTTTCTATGGATAGAAATGACTTTATAATATATTTCACTTCACTATTTTTTAGTGCATCTCGTTCATAAAGTCTGCATTATAAATAAAAACGATCAGAATTCAATAAATTATAATAATTAGATATGAGAACAAATAGATATAAAATAAAATAAAATAAAATAACCTATAAGTCCATAGACAAATATAATTGTCACAAATATAACATACACGTAGAGGGTTATGTCCGAAGGTAGATCCTTGTTTATTTCCAAAAACAGATCCAAGGTTTGGACGCTGATAATGTCATTAAATGAAATGTGATCAGTATCATTACAGAAAAAATAACCTTAGAAGAGGATTTTTTTAGTTGGTGAACTAGATATTGACTAAGGTTAAAAAATAGTTCAGGTTCCGGATTGTCAAAAAAGGAAACATATGGAAGTAAGGTTTGTAATGCAATGATGAACAAAGTAGTCAGTTGAATTAACAGTAACAATCGATCAGTATCCATATCAATTTCAAAAAAGAAAAAAAAATCAATCTTGATGGAAATCTTTCTTTACAATCTTGATGAACGCAATGGAGGACAAGACGAGAGAAAAGATAGAAAGGTATGGTTTTTTTTTTCTTTTGTTATGCCGATTGATGGACTAATAGAAAAAATTACATAATGAATGAAAATGAAGGATGAGATGGCAGAGTAGAAGAAATTACGGAATGAAAAAAATGGACACGATGAGAGAAAGAAAGAAAGCTATGGATTTTTTGTTTTGTTATGGACCTATGGAGAAATGTAGATATTTATAGAAAATCAAATGTGTAATTTGGATAATTTATAAAAGAAATAAGTTGTTGTAATAAGTTTACTCTCACTTTTATAGAAAACCATATGGGTAATTTTGATAATTTAATAAAAGAAATAACCAAACGCTTTTATGGACGAATGGAGAAATGTATTTCTTTTATTAAGTTATTCAAATTACTCATATGATTTTCTATGAAAGCGAGAGTGAACTTATTACAACGATTTATTTCTTTTATTAAATTATACATTTCTCCATTCGTCCATAACAAAACGAAAAATCAATAACTTTCTTTCTCTCGTTCCATCCATTTTTTTCATTTTGTAATTTCTTCTACTTTCTCATCCCATCCTTCATTTTCTTTCATTATGTAATTTCTTCTACTAGTCCTTCAATTGGCCATAACAAAACACAAAAATTCATACCTTTCTTTATTTTCTCTCGTCCTATCCTCCATACTTTCATCAAGTTTGTAAAGAAAGATTCCCATCAAGGTTGATTGTTTTTTCTTTTTTGAAATTGGTATGGATACTGATCGATTGCCGCTTTTAATTCAACTGGCTACTTTGTTCATCATTGCATTACAAATCTTACTTCCATATGTTTCCCTTTTTGACAATCTGGAATCTGAACTATTTTTGAACCTAGGTCATATCTAGTTTGCCAACTAAAAAAATTCTTTTTCAAGGTCGTTTTTCCTGTAATGACATTGATTACGTTTCATTTAATGATCTTTATTAGTGTCTAGACCTTGGATCTATTTTTGGAAACAAGCAAAGATCTGTCTTCAGAAATAACCCTCTACACGTATGTTCTATTAGTGACAATTATATTTGTTCATAGACTTATAGGTAATTTTATTTTATTTTATTTTATATTATTTAATTTCATATCTAATTATTATAATTTATTGAATTTTGTTCATTTTTATTTATAATGCATGCTTTATGAACGAGATGCACTAAAAAATGATGAAGAGAAATACATTGTAAAGTCGTTTCTATCAATACAAAAATAGTCTCTTTTTTTCTTTCATTTAGTATGAAAAGTATTTTCTTTTTGTCCATTTTCTTTTGAAACCTTGTCGTTTTAATAATTAAATTTTGTAAGAAATAGTAGGTTTTTAGTTTGTAACAAAAAAAAAAAAATATAGTTTTATTTTAATTCCTATAATCTTCTAAAAATTGAATAATTTGCCTAAAAAATGAATAATTAAATAATTTATTATGAACCAATCTAGATTTGGATTCTTGAATTTGATAATTTTCTTTATTATTATCCAACAAAAGGTGGCATTCCAATTTATTCGAATTAGTATGAAATCAAAGTCATTTGTGGATCAGCAAATTAGTGAAATCCCTTAGTATATGAAAGAGTGAAAAACTGTAGTGCTTTTTTCTCCTTAATCAAAATATAAAAGCATTGGGTTATTAATTGATTATTCTAAAAGTGATGTGCAATGTTCATATTTGATGATGATATGTATACTTATTATCAAGAATATTAAAGACGAAGTTAATAGTTATTATGAAATTTTATTAAAAAAATAATGAACTTGTCATATAAAGAAAAACAATAAAATACTTTTAGTAATCACCTATTTTTGTTTGTTTTTCATTCTTGAAATGCTTTTAAATTTTCAATTAATTTTTAATGCATAAATCTAATTAATGATTCATTATATTTTATTTACTTAAAATTGATATAAAAGCACATTCTTATAAAACATAATATCACTATTAGTTAGTGATATTATGTTTGAAGTTACCATGTCTCAATAAAATTTTAAGTACTAATTAATAGTGATATTATGTTTTTATATGAATGTGATTTTATATCAACTTAAGTAAATAAAATATAATGAATTCTTCAATAGATTTATGCATTAAAACTTAATTGAAAATTCAAAAGTATTTTAAGAACGAAAAAAACAAAAATAGGTCATTACTAAAAATATTTTATTATTTTTCTCTATGTGACAAGTACATAAAGTTTTTATACCAAATTTCATAATGACTATTAACTTCGATTTTAATATTCTTAATAATAAGTATACGTATGATCATCAAATATGAACATTGCACATCACTTTTAGAATAATCAATTAACAACTCAATGGTTTTATATTTTGATTAAGGGGAAAAAAGTATATTATAAGGATTAGATATTACATGTCTCATATAATCCTTATAATTTACTTTTCATAGGATGAATTTATTAGTTGTGGATCCAATACATGTTGGTCTGTAGCATTATTTAAAATTCCTTTAATAAAAAGAAAAATTAGAAGAAATAAGAAAATGGTAGTTAAAATTCATAATTAATATTTAGGAGGATTAAATAAGTTTAGATCTCATTCTTCTTATAATTAATATTGTATAGATTCTGTTTAGTGCTGTTATATATATTCGATACATATATTCGTTGACATTTTATCTTTATTTTGAATCTTATACTAATTGCTTCATCTTCTCATGTAATAGTAGAAACCTACAAATCTTAAAAGCCCATGCTCCGTTTGGAATGTTGGTCAGAACCTACCCATTGCCAAGAAATCAATGTTATTAACTTTCTTTGTTCATATTTTGGTTTTTTTTAATCTTAATATAGAAATGCCCATTTGCCATTTTTTTTATTAGGTTTACTATACTTATTTTATTTCAGTGATAAAAGATACATATATTTATTAATCTTTATTATTGTTGTTGTTTTACTGTATTATTTCACAATAAAGGCTTGGATTGAAACAAAGCAATGTATGTTGTCTAAATCTATTATTTGACAAAACAATCCTGATCCATTGATTTCACCCCTATAAAACAAACGAAAATTCACCTTCCGAAAGGGAATTATGCTCCAAAAATTCCACCGGTAGCATAAGTTTGAGGTCCTCATTGGATGAATCTCTCCAAATGCCATATTTGGATTTAGATTTTCTTCCAATATGATACAATGTTCAAATCAGCTCTTCTAGAATATTCCTCTTTTTCTACGGTCACTTCTTGTGCTCCAATGTGGACCTGACGAGCCCTAGCCCCATGTCTTGGAGCAGTTTTTGTCACACCCCACACATACCACCTTTTTAACCTAGAGAAGGGCGTGACTGCAGCAGTTACTAACCCTTGGGTTGACACTTATTGCCTAATAACTATTGCGGAATAACTCTGATACCAATTATAATTCATATGGAATGGGACGTATTTAGGCCCATAATTTATTAACTTAGAAACATAATATGTTTAGAGTCATTACAACACTAGATTTACAAGTCCAAAAACTTGCAAATCTTAGTCCCTATCTGAACAATAGTAACATGTGTACGATATTAACAATAACCACCTAGCCAATGGGTTACAAGTCTTTTGATTCTTTAGTGGCAAAGCAGATGCAGAGCTATCTTCAGAGGACTTGATCACTACCTGTGGGGGGGAAAAACAAAACATTTGAAAACGGGGTGAGCTTATGCCCAGTGAGTGACCCAGAAAACACAATTGATTCTCATACAAAATTTCAGTAAAGAGTTTAACTGAAACATAAACTTCTACAGTACTTGTACTGCAGCATAAACATTTTCCAAGCATAAAACGTATAAATCGGTTTTAGTAATAAACAATAAAATCATTTCTCAATTAAAGTACCCACTGTGGGTAAAATAATCCCAACACCAACTACTAGTCCAGAGAGAACCCTTTTGCTCAATCTCTGACTCTATTTACCTGTGGTCACACTAAGTACCATCACACATTAGGTACTTCTGTTTAGATACCTTTTCAAATGTCCTTCAGTATATGGCTGGTTCGGTACCTTCTCAAACGTCCTTCAGTACCAATAGATACCTTCTCAAATGTCCTTCATTATCTAGTTGGGCAGATACATTCTGAAATGTCCTTCGGTATCGCGTTTTAGTAAAACTAGTCATAAATGACTTTCTCTTTAAAGCATGTAAAGTATAACACATATAAAACATGGCTTTAAAGGCACTAACACATGCTGGATAAAATCAACACATATAAATCGTTTTTCAATAATTTTTCACACATGCATGCATTCAAAACATAATTCATAGCTTGCTTGGAAATCACTTCATAAAACTAGTAGGCATGAGAATATTCTTCTTTAAAACTTTCTTTCTATAATACATTGTAATAACAAATTTTAAGTAAAATGTTTTAGTTAAAAAATTGTAGCCACTCACCTTGACTTCTTAGGAGCTTTTCACTCTAGTAGCTCCTCGGGCTCATTTTCACCCCTAGAATCCAGATTCAAATTTCAGCTTAGATTTTTCATAGTTTTGGACCTTATTTTGAAATACTTCCTTCTACAAATATATTCTAAAATTTCTCAGGAAGCTTACCCTAAAATATGAGCTCAAAACTCCTCGTGGTTTGGCTGGAATCACAGAATCTTCAAGACTGGCTCAGGCTTATCCGGCAGTCTGACTCTTCTGTCTTCTTTTCAATTTTCAGCCTGGTTCCTTTGAGCTTTTCCTCCGGCAGCCCCACTATAAAATTTAGACTCTCAGAGCTTTTAGATGGCTTTAGAATTACTCCAAACGCACGAGTAGATTGGGAGATCTCCTTGTCCCAAGTTGATGCATCTCCCTCAACCTTACTGTCCAATGCGTCCACTTATGACTAACGCATGGATTGGGCTCCAACGCATGGTTTGCTCCACTCTCCCTCTCTTTTCACGTAATTTCTGAATTTGTGATCTAAAAATGAAGTCTCAAGGCTCTATTTATAGGCATCCAGACTTCCTCCGGTGTTGACACCACCTACTTGGCTGCATGGCCAAGTGTCTGCTCCTCCCTTCATCAATGCCATATTGCATCATCCTGACCCAAGGTGCCTTCACCTCATGCGTCCACCTCAATTTCTTAACCCTTAAGAATTTCTCCCAAGAAGACACATGGTTTTGCTGACATTTCCTTTGTGACCTCATCTTTGTATGCGTCCAACTTTTGCCTAACGCATAGCCTATTAATTTAACTTAGCCATTGCAAGAAGTTATCCATCACCAACGCATAGGGTGACCTTCCATCCCTCGACGCATGGCTCACTTGCACGACTTGCTTGGCATGGGTGCATGGTGCTGGCCACCATCGCATAGGTGTGCTTGGCCGCTCGACGCATGGGCATGCTAGGCCGCATGGGCTGCACGCGGCGCCTTGAAGCTTGGCCAGGTGCACGGGCGCATGGGTGTGCTGCTTTGACACATGGGCGTGCGGCTTGTGTTGCTCACACTTGCCAGTGCTTGACATATGCACACATGGGCGCTCGACAGCACATGGCATGGCTTGACACATGACACGACCGCTCGGCAGGTGCGCGCAATGCATGGGGCGTGGCTACTTGGCAGGTGCGTGCAACGCACGACACATCCCTTCGACAGTGCGCTCAGCTCACGGACGTGCCTTCTCGACGCATGGCCTAGGCATCCGGCCGAGGTTGCTTGATGAATGGGCCTAGGCATTGGCCGATGCTGCTTAACGCATTACCTAGCACTAGCCGATGCTGCTCGACGCATTGGCCTGCCTTCCTCGCTTACCCGTGTGCTTTCCAATGCATCACTCTTTTTTGCCTTCTTCAGCCATATGCCTTCACTTCCAATGTATCACCACCATTCCCAATGCATTACACATAAATTTTCCATACTTAGCCAAATTTTCCAAATTTTCCCCAAAATCAAACTTCTAAATTTTCCTTTCAAATCTCCATTCCTTTCTTCACCATTCCATATTCGCTTTCTCATCAACCTACTTATCACACAAATAGGGAACACATTTAAGTAGAAAATTAGGATTCGAGGTTCACATTTACCTCCCCTTATAAAAATTTCGTCCTCGAAATTTCGCCACAAGTCCGTCAATTAAACAACCGCGGATACTTATTTCTAATTTGCTATTCGGCTTCCCATGTTGCTTCTTCCGTAGTATGGTTTCGCCATAACACTTTTACTAATGGATTTTTCTTATTCCTTAAGACTTATTCTTTTCTGTCAAGGATTTTTACTGGCTTCTCTTCATGAGATAAATTCTCTTTCAATTGTACCGGTTGCTCAGGCAATAAATGAGTAGGATCTGGCACATACTTTCTGAGCATTGTCACATGAAACACATCATGAATATGAGATAACTCTGAAGGTAAATCCAATCGATATGCCATTGAGCCAACTCTTTCTATTATCTCATAGGGTCCAATGTATCTCAGGCTTAATTTCCATTTCCTACTGAAGGTATTCCTTTCCACAGAGATAATTTCAGAAATACTTTGTCGCCAACCACAAACTCTAGTTCCCTTCTCCGTTTATCAACGTAACTCTTTTGCCTATCTCAAGCCGTCTTAAGATTATCTTTTATAATCTTAACGCTGTCTGATGTATGTTGTACAAGTTCTAGACCTAGTAATTTTCTTCCACCGACTTCATTCCAGCATATCGGGGTTCTACATAGCCTACCGTATAGTGCTTCATATGGTGCCATCCCGATACTTGAATGGTAACTATTGTTATACGCAAATTCAATTAACGACAGATGCGTATCCCAACTGCCTTTGAATTGCAATACACATGCTCTCAGCATGTCCTCCAATGTCTGGATTGTCCGTTCTGACTGACCATCTGTTTATGGATGAAAAGCGGTACTAAAAATAACTTGGTTCCCATCGCTTTCTGTAAACTAGGCCAAAACTTCGACGTAAATCCAGAGTCTCGATCTGATACAATTGAAACTAGAGCTCCAAACTGATTTACAACTCGATCAACATACAATTTAGCTAATTGATCCAGGGTATAAGTAACTTTAACAGGTAGAGACTTAGTTGTTTTTGTCAATCTATCCATAATTACCCATATACCATCATAGCTTGCTGGTGTCTTAGGTAATCCAAACAGGAAATCCATCGTAATATGCTCCCACTTCCACTCTGGTACTGGGAGTGGATTAAGTAATCCTGTTGGTCTCTGTCTCTCCGGTTTAACTTGTTGACATATTAGACACTTGTCAACCTATCGAGAGAAGGTCAGAAGAGTGCGTTAACTAAAGCGAGTAGTACTTCTAGACATGGAAGCAACCTTGTGTTCATTACGTCGTACTCTAGTATCCACGCAGACATGCGGGAGACACGACCGATCATTGAAAGGTGTATGCCATGAGAAAAACGGAACAGTATTTGTACCTTTACTTTCATTAAGAGCTTGCGATAATTTGTACGCTTATCTTTCTGTTCTTTTCTCCCCATAAGACTTGCCGCAGCAAACCATGTCCTTGCACAGCCTTCACAGCTAGCCTTAATCTTAGCATCTTGTACATGTAACCTGTATCGAATACATCTAGTTTAGGTTTACTGTATTTCTTTTACCGCATTTACTTTACTTTTCTTTTATGTAATTACTTTTGTACAAACACAATCCAAAGATTTGAAAAACTGGTCGCATAACATCATGAAAACACCACATTAAACCGGTACTGTATTTCCCCGTGTTCGACCTCGAATCATACCGAGAAACTTGCGATGGAATTACACTTGGTTCCATCGTAAGGAAACTTGTGACACAGCAGGGTATACTACCGAATCTCAATAAACATCACATAATCAGTAGTAATATCACATTGCATGATCGCATAGCACTTCTATCAGTCAATAAATTTATATATGCATTCAAAACAACAACAATAGCGGTCTCAACTAACTGAGTGAAATTTAGCCAATTAGATGTAGAGGTAATGGGTGTACATATTTTCCTTCTTAGGCCATTCTCAAATCTTCTACATCTCTCTTTTTCTTTTGCAATGATCGGAAGGACATACTGAGATAACTCAGTAAATCTTTGTTCATACTCAGCAACCGTCATCATTCCCTGAGTCAGCCTAAGGAATTCTTCTCTTTTCGCTTCTTTAAAAGAGCTAGCGTAGTATTTATCCTCGAATACTTGTCTGAGTTCAGACCAAGTCATAGTTTTTGAGCTACCCCTTCTAGCCTCTATTACTTTCCACCACTTTTCAGCCCCTTTTTGCAGCAGGAATGCCTCTAACTTGTATGCGTCCAACTTTTGCCTAATGCATAGCCTAACAATTTAACTTAGCCATTGCAAGAAGTTATCCATCACCAACGCATAGGGTGACCTTCCATCCCTCGACGCATGGCTCATTTGCACAGCTTACTTGATATGGGCGCATAGTGCTGGCCACCATTGTATAGATGTGCTTGGCCGCTTGATGCATGACACGGCCGCTCGGCAGGTGCACGCAACGCACGGGGCGTGGCTGCTTGGCAGGTGGGCGCAACGCACGACACATTCTTTCGATAATGCGCTCAGCACACGGGCGTGCCTTCTCGACGCATGGCCTAGGTGTCCGACGAGGTTGCTCGACGCATGGGCCTTGGCGTTGGTCGATGCTGGTCGACACATGGCCTGGCGCTGGCTGGTGTTGCTCGACGCATTGGCCTGCCTGCCTCGGGTCACATCCCAGCACAGACCATCCTCTTAGCCTAGAGAAGGGCATGACTGCAGCAGTTACCAACCCTTGGGCTGACACTTACTGCCTAATAACTGTTGCAGAATAACTCTAATACCAATAATACAAATTATATGCAACGGGACGTCTTTAGGCCTATAATTTATTAACTTAGGATAAAATATGTTTAGAGTCAATACAACACTAGATTTACAAGTCCAAAACTCACAAATCCAAGTCCCTATATGAACAACAGTAACATGTATACAATATTAACAGTAACTACCTAGCCAACAGGTTACAAGTCTTTTGATTCTTTAGTGGCAGAGCAGACACAGAGCTATCTTCAGAGGATTTGACCGCTACATGTGGGGGGGAAAACAAAACATTTGAAAACAGGGTGAGCTTATGCCCAGTAAGTGACCCAGAAAACATAATTGATTCTCATGCAAAATTTCAGTAAAGAGTTTAACTGAAACATAAACTTCTACAGTACTTGTACTGCGGCATAAACAATTTCCAAGCATAAAACATATAAAGCTGTTTTAGTAATAAACAATAAAAACATTTCTCAATTCAAGTACCCCACTATGGGTAAAACAATCCCAACACCAATTACTAGTTTAGAGAGAACCATTTTGCTCAATCTCTAACTATATTTACTTGTGGCCACACTAAGTATCGTCACACATTAAGTACTTCTGCTCAGAGACCTTCTCAATGTCCTTCAGTATCGAGCTACTGAGATACCTTTTCAAATGTCCTTCAGTATCTGGCTGGTTCGGTACCTTCTCAAACGTCCTTCAGTACTAATAGATACCTTCTCAAATGTCCTTCCGTATCTAGTTGGGCGGATACATTCTGAAATGTCCTTCGGTATCACGTTTTAGTAAAACTAGTCATAAATGACTTTCTCTTTAAAGCATGTAAAGTATAACATATATAAAACATGTCTTTAAAGGCACTAATGCATGCTGGATAAAATCAACACATATAAATCATTTTACAACAATTTTTCACACATGCATGCATTCAAAACACAATTCATAGCTTGCTTGGAAATCACTTCATAAAACTAGTAGGTATGAGAATATTCTTCGTTAAAACATGCTATCTATAACACGTTGTAGTCAAACATTTTAAGCAAAATGTTTTAGTTAAAACATTTTAGCCACTCACCTTGATTTCCTAGGAGCTTTTCACTCTAGTAGCTCCTCGGGCGCCTTTTCACCCCTAGAATCCAGATTCAAGTTACAACTTAGATTACTCATAGTTCTGAACCTTATTTTGAAATACTTCCTTCTAAAAACTTATTCTACGCAGGAATCTTTCCTTAAAGTTTGAGCTCAGAATTCTTCGTGATTTGGCCGGAATCACAGAATCTTCAAGACTGGCCAAGATTGATTCGACAGTCTGACCCTTCTGTGTTCTTTTTAATCTTTAGCCCGGTTCATTTTAGTTTTTCCTCTGGCAGCCCCACTTTAAAAACTACACTCTCAGAGCTTTCAGATGGCTTTGGAATCACTCCAAACACACGAGTAGATTGGGAGATTTGCTCGTCCCAATTTGATGTGTTCTCCTTAACCCTCACTGTCCAATGCGTTCACCTATGACTAACGCATGGATTTGGCACCAACGCATGGTTTGCTCCACTCTCCCTCTTTTTTCACGGAATTTCTGAATTTGTAATTTGAAAATGAAGTCTTAAGGCTCTATTTATAGGCGTCCAGACTTCCTTTGGTGTTAACACCACCTACTTGGATGCATGGCCAAGTGTCTACTCCTTCCCTCATCAACGCAATCTTGCATCATCTTGGCCCAAGGTGTCTTCTCCACATGCCTCCACCTCAATTTCTTAGCCCTTAAGAATTTCTCCCAAGGTGACACATGGTTTTGCTGATGTTTCCTTTGTGACCTCATCCTTGTATGCGCTCAACTTTTGCCCAACGCATAGCATAACAATTTAACTTAGCCATTTCAAGGAGTTATCCATCACCAACGCATAGGCATGCTGCAGAAGTTGGTCCATCATTCTAACAATAACTCCAATGAATTGGTCTCCTCCAACGCACCAAGTTGTCACCCTTCCAACGCATCACCATCCTTTTCCAGCGCAATACACAAATTTTTCCATACTTAGCCAAATTTTCCAAATTTTCCCCAAAATCAACTTCCACATTTTCCTTTCAAATCTCCATTCCTTTCTTCACAATAGTTTTCACATCAACTTACTCATCACATAGGTTTCAATAGGGAACACACTTAAGTAGAAAATTAGGATTCGAGGTTCACACCTCGCCTATTCGTGTGCCTTCCAACGCATCACTCTTTTTTGCCTTCTTCAGCCATATGTCTTCACTTCCAATGCATCACCACCCTTCCCAATACATTACACACAAATTTTCTATACTTAGCCAAATTTTCCAAATTTTCCCCAAAATCAAACTTCCACATTTTCCTTTCAAATCTCCATTCCTTTCTTCACCATTCCATACTGGCTTTCTCATCAACCTACTTATCACACAAATAGGGAACGCATTTAAGTAGAAAATTAGGATTCGGGGTTCACAGTTTTCCTGTCGAAATCGCCAAAATTAACATCAAGAGACATCTAGGGCATTCTTGGAACAACGATTTTGGATTTGATAGACATTGGGTAGAAAAAACTCTTGCTTTCAAATTGTTGGAATCGAATGTTGATCGTTGTGTCGTGAAAAACCCACTACCTTGAAAGCAGGATCGGCGCGACCTCAGTGCTAAATCGGCAAAGCCGGTTACTCTCAAGGTTAACACAACTCCCGATCTTCGACGTGCACTCGTCAAAGAACGGGTTGGAATCGATGAAAAATTTGCTCAAGACATAGTAGATCTAGATAGGAAAACATGAGGAAGAAGAAAAGGAAAAATCTTCTTTGTTACTTTTTTTCAAAAACTAACCCTTTTTAGAGGAAAAAAATGATTGGAGAATAAAAACTGTTTTTAGAATTAATTGAAAAATTAAATAAAAGACCGTTTTACAATTAATTAAAGAATTAATTTTTCTTTAATTGAAACTCCGTTTGTAGACATTAAACATATTCTATTTTGCAATAAAATTGTTATTGAAATTTATTCAGTAAAAATGTTATTAAATATGTGAATTGCATTTTTTAAACCTAAATCCAATAAATAAAGAACCCCTGATATAGCATGAATACTCGGAATTTATGTAGAGACATAAAAATGGATCATGTTTGAGTAGTAGCCAAAATGGTCTATAGTATATGGATAAGGCTAGGTACCTTATCTTCGGGATATTATGGATGCGACCCACTTTGTAATTGTTACAATAGTTGTAAATCCGAACCGCGAAATAAGTCATTTTTACTGACTGACTATTTCAATTCGATGACCTAGGTAACTCGATCTCAATCCTAAGCTAACTATGAATTCTTGTTTATTTGGAATTATCTTTTAATTTTCATAGGTCAGAGTGGCTTAGCATTGACGACTCAATGAACCTCCTATTTTACAGGTAAGACTAGGTAGATAGCTGGAGACATAGTCCTGCAAAATGAAATTCACTTTTACCCGACTGTAGGGTTAGTAGACAGATTGTCCTCTATTTCTTTTTTCATAAAATCGATATTAAAATGTCAACTTTAGGCTTTGTGAATTAAGGAGGATCATATGATTCTCCTTCCTCGAATTCGGTTCTATCTCTTGGATTTCAATAACCCAGAAACTTGCTTAGTCAGGTCTTCCTTAAGTGCTGACTTCAAGTCTTGAGCAAGTGGCCCTGCCATCTCTAAGGCCTAAGAGGGACTTCATTTATTGGTCGGACCACAAATCAGTTGTTCATTATAAGATCAATGAGACTTAAGGAGCAAGATGTAATTATAGGGTAAAACTGTAATTTTGACCCAACTGTAATTACAAACAACCTGTGAAGGATCGACTTATTAATCATGGTTAAATCATGTGGACAAAAATATATCTCGCCAGTGCGCTCAAGGGGATCTCGCGGGCATCGCTCAAGGGATCTCGCTGGCCTCGCTCAGGGGGATCTCGCCAGTAAGGTTGTCTGTATTGATGGAAGTTCCTTTAATAAATGAATTATTTGAGATATTTTACTAGGAATTCTAAGTAGTTTAATCAAGAATTATATCTTGTCAGGCCAAGAGGAGCTAAGGAAAGCGTATAAACCAGTAAGAGCCTGACGAACTGTGAGTGACTAAGTAAACTTAAAGTTTCTAATGCTCGTGCTTATATGATCAAGCAAAGCACAGTGACATTAATGATGTATTTATACTTTCTCAAGCAACAAATGGTTGGAGAATAACTTAATGCATGTTTTTCCGGCTTATATATGTGTAGCACAGGCCAAGGTATGTCGTATAACCATTATAAAAGCTATGTTCTAAATTTGATATATGCTTCTTAAAGGAAGGTTGTGGGAGAATGAGTTCTTGTGTAAATGAGTGGCAATAGAACAGTTCTTGTGTAAATAATAGGCTATGGACTTAATTTGATGTTACAAAATACACATTTGATACCGAAGGACGTTGAGAAGGTATCTAACCAATTAGGTATTGAAGGACATATGAGAAGGTATCGGTTCAATTTTATATCGAAGGACATATGAGAAGGTTTCATAGAAGCTCGATACTAAAGGACAAATTTGAGAAGGTATCTGAGCGAAAGTACTTAAAATATGATGGTATTTAGTGTGGCCACATGCACGTAGGCAGTTATGAATGGGAGACCGAAGTATGGGTCTCTTGACCGGTTATAAATGTTTGGGAGCTAGAGCATTTATGCTCATTCTCAACAAAGAAATAATAATGTTTAATGATGTCTGAGAATGGCTTAAAGCTACATTTAGAGACAGTTGTTGAGTTTACTCGTTTGTATATTTAAATGTACATAGTATTGCTATGTTTGTTACTTTACGATTCTATAGTCACTCACTGGGATTTTGCTCACCAAGTTTTTGTATTCTCTTTTTTTAGGTAGTGGTTAGTTTCCTCAAGGTTGATCTTGCTGCTACTTTCCGCCAAAAGACCCGATTTATTAAGAGGATTTAGGTTGATGATCTATTTATGTGCACATGTTTTGGAGAGGGACTATGGCTTCGTTAGGAATGCTTGGGCCATCTGGGAATTTTTTTTTGTTTTGTTTTCAGTAAATGTAATGTCTTGACTGTATGCATGTGTCTATGTAATTTTTGTAGAACCCTAGGGGCGGTTTTCTGTATGCGTATATTGCTAGTATTTGTAACAGGTTGGTATTTAGATTAAAGGGCTTGGTGGTGGCTGCTACAAGTAGGGACTAGTAACTACCACGATCATATCCTTTTCTAGAATAAAAGGGTAGTCTAGGAGGGGGTGTGACAAGTTGGTATCAGAGCATAAGATTTTGGGAATGAGAGAGGAAGTTCATGCATAAGTCTAAGTGTTTAAGTGTGAGTCCCTAACATGTGTACATTGTATTAGGTGAAATGCCGAGGCAACGTGGTAGACCGAGTAAGCAGATAGGTGGCAGGAATACTAACCCTACCAGTAGAAGCCCGGAGGTTGGAGAGAACCCACCATGTGGCAAAAAGCCGGTGAATAATCCAGTGGGTTAGGAAATGATGTCTGAGGGAGAGTCTCGTACTCTCTAAGCAAGGGAAAACTCTCAGCTAGAAGATGTAGTTTTTGACAGAATACAGGTGAAGGAAAGTTTAGAGTGCCTGGAGAAACGAGAAGTAAGAGATTTAGACCCCCATTCTCTAGACAGTTGGGTATGAAGAGCTTTGGAGGCGTAAGCCAACAAAGTCGAGTTGAAAGAAGTCAAGACCAGTAGCTAGACCAAGTGGTGGATCAGTGTCAGGTCGTGCTAGCGAGTCAGTAGCTAGTACAGGGAGAAAACCCCTGTATGTAAACTATGGTAGACCTTATATAGGAGTATGTTATGGTAATAGGAATGTGTGTTTCCAGTGCGGACAAGCTGGGCATTTCAGGAGAGATTGTCCTCAGCTTGGTCGTGGAGCACCGAATGAACAAAGAGAAGTTACACATACTATAAACCAACCCAGAACGACGGGAACTAGAGGTGAGGGATCCGGTGTAGCTAAGCAGAAAGGGATAGTTGGACGACCCCAACAGCAACATTAGTAGCAGTAGGGTAGAGTATATGCTATGACACACCAGGAAGCGAAAGAGGCTCCAAATGTCATAACTGGTACGATAACTTTATGTAAAAAATCCGCTTATGCATTATTTGATCCTGATGCTATGCACTCATTCATATCTAGCATGTGTGCATTATATATAGATAAATTACCTGAGCGTATGAATGAGGATTTGATTATCTCTATGCCTGTAGGAGATACTCTAGTTGTACATGAGTATTACAGGAACTGTGAAGTAATTCTTGGAAATCAAAAGTTACGGGTTGACTTGATTCCATTAGAATTACTAAAATTTGATGTTATCTTAGGTATGGATTTCCTGAGTAAACACTATGCTACTATGGACTTCTTTAGAGAAGAAATAGTGTTTAGGAAACCAGTTGAAAAAGAAATAACCCTGGTAGGAAATAAAAGAATACTCCCAGGAAATTTATTATCAGCGGTAAAAGGTAGGAAACTGTTAAGTAAAGGATGTGAAGCCTATTTAGCCTTTATAATAGTTTCACAAGATAAGAAACTAAAACCTGAGGATGTACCTGTGGTACAAGAATTCTTAGATGTGTTCCTTGAAGAACTACCAGGTTTACCACCTGATAGGGAAATGGAATTTACTATTGAGTTAATTCCTGATACAACACTTATATCCTAAGCACCATATAGGATGGCACCAACGGAGCTAAAAGAATTAAAAGTTCAATTATAAGAACTTGTTGATTTGGGGTACATTAAACCCAGTGTATCACCTTGGGAAGCACCAGTCTTGTTTGTTAAGAAGAAAGATGGTACTCTTAGATTATGCATAGACTATAGATAGTTGAATAAGGTGACCATTAAGAATAAGTACCCATGGCCTCGTATAGATGATCTCTTCGATCAGTTAAAGGGATCAACGGTGTTCTCTAAGATAGATTTGAGATTGGGCTATCACCAGTTAAAAGTGAAAGACACAGATGTTCCAAAGACTGCATTCCAAGCTAGATATGGACATTTTGAGTTCCCAGTAATGCCGTTTGGATTGACAAATGCTCCTGCGGTATTTATGGACTTGATAAATAGGATATTCCATTCTTATCTAGATCAGTTTGTGATAGTGTTCATAGATGACATACTAGTGTATTCTAGTAGTGCGGAGAAGCACAAAGAACATCTGAGGATGGTGTTACAGATTTTAAGAGAAAAGGAGTTATCTCCCAAATTTAGTAAATGTGATTTTTGGTTAAATCAAGTCGTATTCGTTGGGCATATAGTTCCAGGTGACGAAGTTAGCGTTGATTCCTAAAAGATAGAAGCAGTAGTTAATTGGGAACGACCCCTGAATGTAATCGAAGTATGCAATTTTCTGGGTTTAGCAGGTTATTACAGGAGATTCGTGGAGGGTTTCTCTAAGATAGCTCTTCCATTGACAAACCTGACCAAAAAAGATGCGAAGTTTGAATGGTCGCAAGAATGCGAGCATAGTTTCCAAGTGCTGAAATAGAGGTTAGTGTCAACCGTAGTATTAACTCTACCTACACCAGGTAAGGAGTTTGAAGTTTATTGTGATACATCCCGACAAGGGTTAGGATGTGTGCTAATGCATG
This sequence comes from Benincasa hispida, assembly GCF_009727055.1. Classification (NCBI taxonomy): domain Eukaryota; kingdom Viridiplantae; phylum Streptophyta; class Magnoliopsida; order Cucurbitales; family Cucurbitaceae; genus Benincasa; species Benincasa hispida. Next base: position 374,330 of record NW_024065081.1, read on the forward strand.
AGGGAAAAGTAGTAGTTATGCTTCACGACAGTTAAAAAAGCATGAATGTAACTACCCTACACACGACTTAGAGTTAGCAACAGTTATGTTAGCTCTAAAATTGTGGAGACATTACCTGTTTATTGAGCGATGTCATATATTTACGGATCATAAGAGTCTGAAGCATATTTTTTATCAAAAGGAACTAAACTTGAGACAGAGAAGATGGCTCGAGTTGATCAAAGATTATGACTGCACAATTGACTACCACCCAGGTAAAGCAAATGTGGTAGTTGATGCTTTAAGTCGAAAAACTAGATCAGCTAAAGCTAGTATTAATTCAGTGAAGGGTACATTGATCCATGAGTTGTATAATGCTAAGGCAGAATTATCAGTTGGTCAAAAAGGAGGTTTATTAGCTTCATTTCAAGTACGTCCTACGCTCGTAGAAGATATTCTACGTGAGCAGTTAAAAGATTCCGACCTTCAGAAGTTAGTGGAAGAATTAGATAAAGGATTGAGGACAGACTACCAATTAAGAGATGATAAAGTACTATTAAAAGAAGGTAGGATATGCGTACCTAAGGATTTAGTACTTAAACAAGCTATTCTCGAAGAAGCACATAGTTCGGGCTATTCTATGCATCCGAGTAGTACGAAGATGTACAAAACATTAAAGAAATCATACTCGTGGCCTGGTATGAAAAGAGAAATAGCGGAGTATGTTGACAAGTGTCTAATATGTCAACCAGTTAAACCAGAGAGACAGAGACCAGCAGGATTACTTAATCCACTCCCAGTACTAGAGTGGAAGTGGGAGCATATCACGATGGATTTCCTGTTTGGACTACCTAAGACACCAACAAGCTATGACGGTATATGGGTAATTGTGGATAGATTGACAAAAACAGCTAAGTTTTTACCTATTAAAGTTACTTATACCCTAGATCAACTAGCTAAGCTGTATGTTGATCGAGTTGTAAGTCAGTTTGGAGCTCTAGTGTCAATTGTATCAGATCGAGACTCCATATTTACATCAAAGTTTTGGCCTAGTTTGTAGAAAACTATAGGGACCAAGTTATACTTGAGTACCGCTTTTCATCCACAGATGAATGGTCAATCTGAGCGAACAATCCAGACATTGGAGGACATGCTGAGAGCATGTGTATTGCAATTCAAAGGCAGTTGGGAAACGCATCTGTAGTTAATTGAATTTGTGTATAACTACAGTTACCATTCGAGTATCAAGATGGCACCGTATGAAGCACTATATGGTAGGCTATGTAGAACTCCGATATGCTGGAATGAAGTCGGTGAAAGGAAATTACTAGGTCCGGAACTTGTACAACAAACATCAGACAGTGTTAAGATTATAAGAGATAATCTTAAGACGGCTCGAGATAGGCAAAAGAGTTATGCTGATAAGCGGAGAAGAGAATTAAAGTTTGAAGTTGGTGATAAAGTATTTCTGAGGTTATCAACGTGGAAGGGAATACTCAGGTTCGGTAGGAAAGGGAAATTAAGCCCGAGATATATTGGACCCTATGAGATAATAGAAACAGTTGGCCCGATGGCATATCGACTGGATTTACCTCCAGAATTATCTCGTATTCATGATGTGTTTCATGTGGAAATGCTTATAAAGTATGTGCCAGATCTTACTCATATATTGCCTGAGCAACCGGTACATTTGAAAGAAAATTTTTCATATTAAGAGGAACCAGTGGAGATTCTTGACAAAAAAGAACAAGTCTTAAGGAATATGACAATCCCATTAGTAAAGGTGCTATGGAGAAATCATGCTATGGAAGAAGCAACATAGGAAGCTGAAAAGCAAATCAGAAATAAGTATCCGTTGTTGTTTGACTAGCGGACATATGACAAAATTTCGAGGATGAAATTTTTATAAGGAAGAGGTAAATGTGAACCCCGAATCCTAATTTTCTACTTAAGTGTGTTCCTTATTGAAATTTGTATGATAAATAGGTTGATAAGAAAGCTAGTATGGAATGGTGAAGAAGAAATGGGGATTTGAAAAGAAAAATATGGAAATTGAGTTCGGGGAAATTTGGAAAATTTGGCTAAGTATGGAAAATTTATGTGAAATGCGTTGAAGGTGAAGACATATGGCTAAAGAAGGAAAAAAGAGTGTTGTGCGCAAGGCACTAGAAAGCAATTGGCTAGTAGGTGAGTGGCGCAATGAGGTGGGCAATCGTGTAGAAGTTGCACGGAGGCAAACAACGCTCGCAGTAACTAAGAGCGAGATCATTGAGAGCGAAACCAGCGAGATCGTTGAGAGCGAGATCAGCGAGACCAGCCAGCGCCAGGCCATGCGTCAAGCAGCATCGGCCAACGCCTAGGTCATACGTCGAGCAGGCACGCCCGTACGTTGGTCGCACTATCGAAGGCATGCGCCGTGCATTACGCGTGCTTGACGAGTAGCCACTCCCCGTGTGAGCTCTCATGCATGCATGCGCCATGCGTTGTGCGCGCCTGATGAGCAGCCATGCCCTGTGTGAGCGCCCATGCATGCATGAGTCGAGTGTTACCATGTGCTGTCGAGTGAGCCAAGCGCGAAGCCCATGCGTGCGTCCAAGTATTCGTGCGAGTGAGCGAGCACGCCTATGCATCGAGGCAGCCCGCCCATGGGTCGAAGTAGTACATGCGCCCGTGCACTCGACCAAGCTTCAAAGCACCACGCGCAGCCCATGCGGCCAAGCACGCCCATGTGTCGAGCGGCCAAAGCACACCTATGCTTTGATGGACCAACTTGTGCAGCATGCCTATGCGTTGGTAATAGATAACCTCTTGAAATGGCTAAGTTAAATTGTTATTCTATGTGTTGAGCAAAAGTTAGACACATACAAGGATGAGGTCACCAAGAAAACATCACCAAAACCATGTGTCACCTTGGGAGAAATTCTTAAGGACTAAGAAATTGAGGTGGACGCATGTGGAGGAGACACCTTGGGCCAAGATGATGCAAGATTGCGTTGATGAGGGGAGGAGTAGACACTCTGCCATGCAGCCAAATAGGTGGTGTCAACATCAGAGGAAGTCTGGATGCCTATAAATAGAGCCTTGAGGTTTCATTTTCAAATCACAAATTCAGAAATTATGTCAAAAGGGAGGGAGTAGAGTAAACCATACTTTGGAGCCAAATCCATGTGTTAGTCATAGGTGGACGCATTGGACAGTGAGGGTTGGGGAGAACGCATCAACTTGGGACGAGGAGATCTCCCAATCTACTCATGCGTTTGGAGTGATTTCAAAGCCATTTGAAAGCTCTAAGAGCCTCGTTTTCATAGTGGGGCTGCTGGAGGAAAAGCTCAAAGGAACCAGGCTGGAAATGGAAAAGAAAATAGAAGGGTCAGACTGCTGGATAAGTTTGGGCCAGTCTTGAAGATTCTGTGATTCCAGCCAAATCATGAGAAGTGCTGAGCTCGAATTTTAGGGTAAGCTTCCTGAGACATTTTAGAATAAGTTTGTACAAGGAAGTATTTCAAAATAAGTTTAGAACTATGAGTAATCTAAGCTGTAAGTTGAATCTAGATTCTATGGGTGAAAAGGAGCCCGAGGAGCTATTAGAGTGAAAAGCTCCTAAGAAATTAAGGTGAGTGGTTAAAATGTTTTAACTAAGACATTTTGCTTAAAATTTTTTATTACAACGTTTTATAGAAAGCATGTTTTAAAGAATATTCTCATGCCTACTAGTTTTATGAAGTGATTTCCAAGCAAGCTATGAATTGTGTTTCAAACGCATGCATGTGTAATTATTGAAAAACGATTTATATGTGATAAATGTGTTTAGCATGTGTTAGCATCTTTAAACCCATGATTTATATGTGTTATACTTTGCATAATTTAAAGAGAAAAGTCATTTATGACTATTTTTACTAAAACGTGATATCGAAGGATATTTGAAAATGTATCCGCCCAAGTAGATACTGAAGGACATTTAAGAAGGTATCTATTGGTACTGAAGGACATTTGAGAAGATACCAAACCAGCCGGATATCGAAGGACGTTTGAGAAGGTATCTGAATAGAAGTACCTAATGTGTGACGGTACTTAGTGTGGTCATAGGTAAATAGAGTCAGAGATTGAGCAAAAGGGTTCTCTCTGGACTAGTAGTTGGTGTTGGGATTATTTTACCCACAGTGGGGTACTTGAATTGAGAAATGATTTTATTGTTTTATGATTTAAAACAACTTTAAATATTTTATGCTTGGAAAATGTTTATGCTGCAGTACATATAGTGAAGGACTTTTGGGGAGGAAACAAAACATTTGAAAACGGGGTGAGCTTACGCCCAGTGAGTGACCGACAAAACATAGTAAATTCTCATGCATGATTTCAGTAAAGAGCTTAACTGAAACATAAACATTTACAATACTTGTACTGCAGCATAAACATTTTCCAAGCATAAAACATATAAAGCTGTTTTAATCATAAAACAGTAAAATCATTTCTCAATTCAACGTACCCTACTGTGGGTAAAACAATCCCAACACTAACTACTAGTCCAGAGAGAAACTTTTTGCTCAATCTCTGACTCTATTTACCTGTGGCCACACTAAGTACACTCACACATTAGTTACTTCTGCTCAGATACCTTTTCAATGTCCTTTAGTATCGAGCTACTAGGATACCTTCTCAAATGTCCTTCAGTATCCTATTGGCTTGGTACCTTCTCAAATTTCCTTCAGTAACAATAGATACCTTCTCAAATGTCCTTCAGTACCAATAGATACCTTCTCAAATGTCCTTCAGTATCTAGTTGGGCGGATACCTTCTCAAATGTCCTTCGGTATCACATTTTAGTAAAACTAGTCATAAACGACTTTCTCTTTAAAACATGTAAAGTATAACATATATAAAACATGGCTTTAAAGATGTTAACGCATGCTGGATAAAATCAACATATATAAATAGTTTTTCAACAATTTCTCACACATGCATGCGTTCAAAACACAATTCATATCTTGCTTGGAAATCACTTGCAAAACTAGTAGGCATGAGAATATTCTGTAAAACATGCTTTCTATAACACGTGGTAATAAAAAATTTTAAGCAAAATGTTTTAGTCAAAACATTTTAGCCACTCACCTCGAATTCTTAGGTGCTTTTCACTCTAGTAGCTCCTCGAACTCCTTTTCACCTCTAGAATCCAGATTCAACTAACAACTTAGATTACTCACAGTTCTGAACCTTATTTTCGAATACTTCCTTCTAAAAACTTATTCTAAAATGTCTCAGGAAGCTTACCCTAAAATTTGAGCTCATAAATTCTTGTGGTTTGGCCGGAATCATAGAATATTCAAGCTTGGCTTAAACTGATCCAACAGTCTGACCTTTCTGCCTTCTTTTCAATCTCTAGCCTGGTTCCTTTGAGCTTTCCTCCATCAGACCCACTCTGAAAACTACACTCTCAGAGCTTTAAGATGGCTTTGGAATCACTCCAAACACACGAGTAGATTAGGAGATCTCTTCATTTCAATTTGATGCGTTCTCCTCAACCCTCACTGTCCAATGCATCCACTTATGACTAACGCATAGATTTGGCTCTAATGCATGGTTTGCTCCACTCTTCCTCTCTTTTCACGTAATTTATGAATTTTTGATTTGAAAATGAAGTTTCAAGGCTCTATTTATAGGCGTCCTGGCTCTATCAACAGTAGAGGGCATGGCTGTTCGTCAGGCGCGCACACATGACGCATGCCTTCGACAGCACGCCCAGCGCACGAGCGTGACTGCTCGACGCATGACCTATGCGTTGGTTGATATTGCTCTCTCTCTCAATGCTCTCGTTGGTGTCGCTCTCTCCAATATCACTCTCTCCTACTTTCTTGCTCAAAATCTTGCTCTCTCCAATCTCGCTCTCTCCCACTTTCTCGCTCAAAATCTCGCTCTCAATGATCCCGCTGGTCTTGCTGCAGGCTTTGTTTACTTCCGTGCCATTACTACATGATTGCCCACCTTATTGTGCTACTAGCCAATTGCCTTCTAGTGCCTTGCACAACACTCTTTTTTCCTTCTTCAACCACATGTCCTCACCTCCAACGCATTTCACATAGATTTTCCATATTTAGCCAAATTGTTTTTTCCAAATTTCCCCAAACTAAATTTCCATATTTTTCTTTTCAAATTCTCATTCCTTCTCGCTTTCTCCTCAACCTACTTATCATAAAAATTTCAATAAGAAACACACTTAAGTATAAAATTAGGATTTGGGGTTCACAAACACTAGTGTCACTGGTAATGAGTATCGCTGGTGTCGCTCCTGGTGATCTCACTAGTGAAGCTGTCTGTGTAAAATTCCTTTAATAAATGAATTAATTGAGGTATTCTACTAAGAATTCTCAGTGGTTTAACCGGGAAATATGTTCTTTCAGGCCAAGAAGAGCTAAGAAAAGCATATAACAAGTTAAGAGGCCAATGAATTGTGAGTGACTATGTGATGTATTAATGTTTTAATAATTTAGAAACTATGGTTTCTTTGAAGCTATTTCTCATGCTAAGTGTTAGAAGCTATGATTTCTATGAAGTTATTCTCATGATAAGTGTTTAAATGAAGTGTAAAACCCGAACCCTAATTACTTTAAGTAAGAATAGATAATGAGATGCCTCTTCATGAGTTAAATGAAGCTATGTCTTAGGAGGGATAGAGGTTGGAAGCACGAAGAAATAAGCTCTTGTGTAGTTAAGTGTAAACCCCAAATTCTAATTGCCTAAACAAGTATGTTTCACCAAAGGAGTGATATATTAAATATCATATAGATGAAAATCCATGTTATTTATAGAAGTTGAGGAGAAAGGAAAAGAAAAACATATTAAATAAAAACTCACTTATTAGCTTGGGCTGGAGACATTAAAAATGAGTTGACGTGGCGGTTAATCCTTGAATTTGGAAAGCGGCAGGAAGGTTAAAAGGAAGAAGAATTTTGAAAGTTTTGTTTCGGCAATTTACATGAGCAAATTTAGTGAAATCGGTGCAATTTAAAAGCTGGGAGAATCTAGTTTTAAAGGTTGTTTCTTGGAGAAAGATGGCAGGAGATGAAGAATGGAAAGTGATGGATTATAGAAGAGACAGAATTTCAGGTTAAGCAAGGCCCAAGGTGGAGATTGGGAGCTCTAGGCCAAACTATAAAGAATTTGTGGCTGAAATTTTAAGGTAAGAAAGTTAATCAATTCTAAACATGTTTGTAGAAGGAAGTTTCTTCAAAAGAGGTCTGGATTGTGAGTTATGAATTTTTAAATTTGTAACAAAGAACCTGTGCATAAGCAGATAGCTGTTTGAGAAGAATAAGCAAATAGCTCACAGGGAGATTATAGCAAGATTTTTTGAAGAGGATCTCGCTAATGAAGGAGATATCACTAATTTTATGAAGAAGAGCTCGCTAATGAAGGAGAATTGTGAAGAGGATCTCGCTCTAGACGGGAATCTCGCTAGAAATTGGGCAAGTATCGCTGGTGTCGCTGGTGAGTAGGTATCGCTAGTGTCACTGGTGGCTGAGTATTGCTAGTGTCGCTGGGGGCTAAGTAACACTGGTGCGGCTGGTAATGAGTATCGCTGGTGTCGCTCTAGGGGATCTCGCTGGTGTCGCTTCTGGTGATCTCGCTGGTGAAGCTATCTGTGTAAAATTCCTTTAATAAATGAATTAATTGAGGTATTCTACTAAGAATTCTCAGTGGTTTAGCCGGGAAATATGTCCTTTCAGGCCAAGAAGAGTTAGGAAAAGCATATAACCTGTTAAGATACCAACAAGCTATGAGTGACTTGTGATGAATTAATGTTTTATAATTTAGAAACTATGGTTCCTTTAAAGCTATTTCTCATACTAAGTGTTGGAAACTATGATTTCTATGAAGTTAGTCTCCTGCTAAATGTTTAAATGATATGCCAAGCAACATATTTGTGAAACGGTTTCTCATGTTAAGTAAAGCATGTTTTCCATGGGATTTGGGTAGATATGTTATCTTATCCAAATGCTTTAAGTAGGTTTAAGTAATTCCATTTTTATGATGAACCAGTATGATAGATGAACTAGTATGATGATGATTTGAGCACTAATCTTTATTGTTCAACTAAATGTTTATGACTAGTTTTACTTAAAACAAGGTACCGAAGAACACTTGAGAAGGTCCTGGCCAATTTGATACCGAAGGACTTTTGAGAAGGTACCGAAGGACATATAACAAGGTATTATAGAAGCTCGATACTGAAGGACAAATTTGAGAAGGTATCTGAGCAAAAGTACTTAAGGATACTGAAGGACAATAAGAAGGTATCCTAGTCAAGTACCTTGGGATACTGAAAGATACAATGAGAAGGTATCCTAGTCAGGTACATAAGACACGATGGTACTCAGTTATAACCACGTGCACGTAGGTAATACGATGTCGAGGGATTGAGTAAAAGGGTTCTCCCCGACTAAGGTTGACGTTGAGGGTTAGAACTATTAGTGCACTCTCGACTAAGGATAAAGGCAGTCATATATTTTTCTAAGCTAGAAGGATAGCTTGAGGTTTCTAATGCTTGTGAATGTTTATCAACGCTTGATGTGTACTAATGTGTGAGTTTTCCAACTATGTTTTCCATGTCTAATGCATGATTAGTGGTTTTACAAGCTAGTTCAATATGTTTTAAGCCAACTTATTTCACAAAATATGAAGCGTGCGTTAGGGTTAAAGCTAAGGTTGAATGAAGCTTGACGTACTATGTGTTAAATACCTATGGTTGCCAAGGTACATGCGTTGGTATTTCTAAACATAATGAGTAAGGATACTGGTAGGGAAGGTATCTGAATAAATGTACCTAAGGTGATGACGGTACATAGCAAACTCCATGTGAATGTAGGCAGGTAGGAATGAGAGGTCGAAGTATGGGTCTCTTGGCCGATAATAGACGTTGGGAGCTAGAGCGGTGTATGCTCGTTCTCAACTAAGATGTAATGATGATTATGATGTATAGGAGTTGTTATCAACGTTTATGTCTTAAGGATGTTGTTGAGATGCCATCGGAATATTTAAGGAGATCGATGTAGGGATCTCTTCTAGCCATAGTTTAATGTGAACAAGTCGAGGTAGAGGTCTCATCTGACCATGGCTTGACATTAAGAACTAGAGCTGTGAGTGTTCATTCTCAATTAAGGTCCAGGTTTCAGATATGATGGTTTTAAAGATGTTTATATACACGTTTTCTTGGTAGTGGTCATTTTCCAGAAGAATTTTCTGATGCTGCTCTACCACTCAAAGAAACAGATTGAAGGAAGCGTAATTGAAGACATGTTTTAGCTAGTACACATTTGTCTGTCTAATGACTAATACTTTCAATGGGGCTCACTAGGTTGTATTATCTATGTAAAAAAAATGCTATGAAACCCTATAATGTAAATGTGTTAAGCTCTGTGTTATTATGTATGTATTCAGGGTTTGAATATTATTTTAAAGTAAGATAGGCAGTAAGTGCCAGCAAAAGGGTTGGTAACTGCTGCAGTCACCATTCCGTCCAGGTTAGAAGGATAATCTGGTGCAAGGTGTGACAAGTTGGTATCAGAGCAAAAGGTTTTGGGAAGAGAGGGGAAAAGTTTATATATATAAGTCTGAATCTTGAGTCCTTAGCATGTGTACTAACTAATAAGAGGAAGATGTCAAGAAAAGTGACAAGCAAAGCAGGCAGACAGACAACAGGAACCCTGACCCTACCTTTAGGAATTCCAAGATTCAGGGGAATTCAAATATTAGTGAATAGAAAAGTAAAGACCCGGTAACTCAGGAAACGACTTCAGGTGGGGAATCGAGGATTCCACAGACAGGAAAAGAATATCTAACAAGATCGCCAAGAGGTTGGCAGAAAGTGTTGAATCCGTTCTGGCGGATTCAGAAAGGAAGTATGGTGTTGAGAATGACCTAATAGGTATTGATAAAGGACAGGGAGCTACAAGTCAGTATAGGGTAGAAAGGAAGAAGCCAAGACTTGTGATTTATATGGATGATAGATCAAGGTTTTGGCATCCTACCGGGCTGGTAGCTGGTACGAGTAAAACCCTTATGTATGAATTGTGGAAAGCATCTTCAAGGGACATGTTGTAAAGGGAAAATGTATGTTTCCAGTATGGACAGGCAGGACATTTCAAGAAGGAATGCCCAGCTAGGTCGAGGAGTTCAGCTAAAATACGACATGACTTTACAGATGTAAAAGGAAGAAGAATGAGAAAGGAAGCAGGAAGCCCTCAGCGTCAGGGCGGGTTTTACGAAGTGTCCTACCGGGAGGCAGAGGAGTCACCTAATGTTGTGAATGGTAAAGTAACTTTATGTATCAGTATATTTATGAACTATTTGCTTATGGTACTATACCTTTATTGTTATCTAGCATGTTGCACTACTTGTAGGAAAGATTGCAGAGAGCATGTCCCTAAGTAGTTATTATTATGGTGTGGAAGGGTTGTAACAGTGTAAGAGTTTTATAGACTCTAGGGTAATGGTTAATAAGTATGGTTATGAAGTGATTCCATTAGATTTCCTGGAATTGATGTCACTCTAAGAGCATGGATTCTCCGAATAAATGTTACAACTATATGAATTGGTTGAAGGATGGATAATGTTCGAAAGATTTGGTAAGCAAGAGATAATATTTGTGGGAAGCAAAGTGTAAAACCCATAGCCTAATTTCCCCTAATAACAAGAATACAGAAGAATTTGATCCTAGGGTATGAGTAAGGAGGACCCTAAAAGGATAAAAAGGAAGAGAAAACCTTGGGAACTTAAATCCTAAATAGTGAAGAAAGGATTGAAGAATTGAAAGAAAAATATGGAATTTTATTTTGGGGAAAACTGGAAAATTTGTGTAAAAGTGGCATGGAGGCAAAAAACACTCACAGTGGGAGAGAGCGAGATTTTGAGTGAGAAAGTGGGTGAGAGCGAGATTGTAAGAAAGAGAGAGATTTTGAGCAAGAAAGTGGGGAAGAGCGAGATTGTTGGAGAGAGCGAGATTTTGAGCGAGAAAGTGGGAAAGAGCGAGATTATAGGAGAGAGCGAGATTTTGAGTGAGAAAATGGGAGAGAATAAGATCGGAGAGAGCGAGACCAACGAGAAAGTGGGAGAGAGCGAGATTGGAGAGAGCGAGAGCAACCTATGCATCGAGCAAGCGCGCAACAATGCCTCAACCGGTGATGCATTCGAGTGCCTTGAGCGTCGAAGGGCCTCGCCTATGCGTGGATCTGTCGAGCAAGCATCTATGAGTTGAGTTTAGGCTGCGTTGTTGTGGATTATGCGTTAAGCATCCCTAAGTTGAATGCATACAAAGGGTGAGGTCATAAGGGAAGCATCATCAAACCATGTGTCTTCTTAGGAGAAAGCCTTAAGCCCTAAGAAATTGAGGTGGTTGCATCTAAGGACATGCAATTTGAAGACTCATGTATGGGAGGAAGCCTTAAGCCCTAAGAAATTGAGGTGGTTGCATTTTAGGACACACAATTATAAGGCTCATGCATTGTTTCATAATAGGAAGACATTTAGAAGAAAAATGTGTTGGTAGTATGAGAGAAGAACACTTGGACATTCAGCCAAGAAGGAGCAACCTTTAAGGAAGGTTTGGATGCCTATAAATAGGATTAAAGGCTTCATTCTTCAGACCACAACTCAAATTTCATTTGGAAAAGAGTGGGAAAGTTGAGAGAAAAATCCATGCGTTGGTCTTAGAACTTCAAAGAAAATGCATTGGACAGAAAGCAACATCAATTTTGGACGAAGAGTTCTCTCAATTGACTCGTGCGTTTGGAGTGATTCTAAAGCCACCTGAAAGATCTAGAAGTCTAGTTTTCAGGGAAGGACAGCTGGAGGAAAAAGCTCAAAGGGATTGGGCTGGAAACTGAGAAGAAGACAGAAGGGTCAGGCTGTCGGTTAAGCTTGGGCCAATCTTGGAGATTCTTTGATCCTGGCCAAACCACGAGTAATTCTGAGCTCAAAATTTAGGGTAAGATTTCTGAAAAATTTTAGAGTATCTTTGTAGAAGAAAGTATCTCAAAATAAGGTCTAGAATTATGAGTAATCTAAATTGTAAATTGAATCTGAACTCTAGGGGTGAAAGAGAGCCCGAGGTAGAAAAGGAACTACTAGAGTGAAAAGTTCCTAAGCGATCGAGGTGAGTGACTAAAACATTTGACTAATACGTTTGACTGAAACATTTTCTTAAAATGTTTGATTTACAATGTTTTATAGAAAGCATGTTTCAAAGAAGATTATTCTCATACCAGCTAGTTTTACAAAGTGATTTCCAAGCAAACTATGATTTATGTTTTAAACGCATGCGTGTGTGAGAAGTTTGTTGAAAAGCTATTTATTTGTGTTAAATATAATCATCATGTGTTAGTATTCTTTAAAGCTATGTTTTTTAGATGTGTTCTACTTTACATGCTTTAAAGAGAAAAAGTCATTTATGACTAGTTTTACTTAAAACGCGATACCAAAGGACGTTTGAGAAGGTATCCGCCCAACTAGATACTGAAGGACATTTGAGAAGGAATCTATTGGTATTGAAGAACATTTGAGAAGGTACCAAACCAACCGAAAATTGAAGGACATTTGAGAAGGTATCCTAGTAGCTCGATACTGAAGGACATTTGAGAAGGTATCTGAGCAGAAGTACATAAGGTAGGACGGTACTTAGTTTGGCCACATGCACATAGGTAGTTAGAGTCAGAGATTGAGCAAAAGAGTTCTCTCTAGACTAGTAGTTGGTATTGGGATTAGCTTTACCCACAGTGGGGTTACTTTCAACTGAGAAATAGTTTTCTTGTTTTATGATTAAAACAGCTTTATATGCTTTCTGCTTGGAAAATGTTTATACTGCAGTACAAGTACTGTAGAAGCTTATATTTCAATTGAACTCTTTATTGAGGTTTTGCATGAGAATTGATTGTTTTTCTTAAGTCCTCACTGGGCGTCAGCTCAACCCATTTTCAAATGTTTTCCTTTCACCCAGATAGCGGTCAAATCCTCAGAAGATAACTCTGCATTTGCTCTGCCACCAAAAGGATAAAGATATTTGTAACCCGTCTGTCTAGATGGTTACTGTAAATATTTTACACATGTTATATTTCTGTTGTTCATATAGGGACTAGGGTTTTTGCGCTTGGGACTTATGAATCTAATGTTGTAATGACTCTAATGCTTGTTATATTTCTGAATTAATAAATCTTTGGGCTTAAAGACATTTCGCTATGTAAGCCCTTATCCCTTTTTCTCTTGTTTATGCTTAGCATCAACCTAGATAAGTGAGCTTATGTACCTAAATGAATAACTTGGATTGTATGACCTAAGAAAGTTCTAATTCTAAGTGTTGGAATGAAAGTTGAAAATTACTTAACAAATGCAAGTTCGTTATTATTGGAACAATTTTTCATGATTGGGCACTTGTATAGTGAACATGGTTTGTTATTGGCTAAGGGTTACAAGGAAAGAAAGAACAAATTTAGTAGGAAATTCATGTTAGCCGAGAGGGGCATTAGAGTTGTTGTTTTTCTTTAAAAAAAAACATTCTTGGATTAATTTGCTAAAAATCTAAAATTAATTTAACTTGATAAGTCTTGTAAGGCTACAAAGGATAAAGAAAATAAATAAAAAGCCACGTAGTAGGGCAAACAAGCAGCTGGGTGGGGGACTTTGATTGGAGGAAAAAGTGTGCTGCTTCGGCCAGAAATTTAGGGTGTGAAGAATGTGATGTTTCTCCCAAAATACTCGTGAAAAAGCTTCCATATTTAAACCAGATTAAATATTATTGAGTTGTGAGTCTATTCTAGGGCTGCTCGAGAGATTTGGGATCGGAAAACTGAAGAAATCGTGAAAATAGTGAAGGTTGCCCGGAAAACTGGAAAATCCGAGTAAGGTGTAGTCCAGGAGAGATTCTGAGCTCTGGAATACGACTTAAGAGCTTTAATTTTGAGGTTAGTTAGCTTAAAGGTTTATTAACATATTTCATGAAGGAAGTATGTGCAAATTTTTGCTTTACAATGGGTTAAAAGTTGGTTAAAATGAAACTAGTGTTTTCTCGAACAGGGTAGTAGTAGGCCAGCCACCCCCCTAAGGCTACCAGACCCACCAGTGCGCCTCCTTCCGTGCCAGCGCCCCTCAGCACACCTCAGCCCGTTCAGCCCTNCCCACCCACGGCCAGCCTCGCCCACCCACGCCCACGCCCACAACCCATGCCCATGCCCATTTCTAGTGCCCAATTGCTTGTTTTTTAGCATTTTGGGTGTCGGTGAGCATTCTTGAATCCCAATTAAGATTTTCTTGATATTTTGACCCTAGAATGAATACTTTTGGATTAAAAACTAAATTTTGGGCCATTTTGGATAATGTGAGGAAAATGGACTTAAGGAGCAAAATGTGAATATTTAGGTGTTAAAATGAGTTCAAGTGGTAGCATTAAATCACTATGGGCTGTTTTTAGTTGATTTGACCACTTGCGACTTTATTTCAGGTCAAATTGAAGTTGGAAAGGCTTACAACCCAAGGAGCTCGTGCCACTGATAGTGAGTGGTTTACTTTTGAATGTTTTGAAATAGAAACTAATTATATATTATAGTATGTTATGATTTATGAAATGTGATGACATGATCTGTTTTACTTGATTGATATTTCAAAAATGTTTAAATCGTGATTTCTAAACTCTCGATAGTTTTATACGATCTTGATTTATCAACATGTAGTTTGGAACCAGAGTTTACATAATTGTGACTTGCATGGTTTTATATGAAAACCTCTTGATGTTAAACTTAAAAATGTTGAATGTTTGTGAAAGTGGTTTCAAACTACTAATTCTTGTACCCGAGAGATGGTTATTTTCCTGTGCTACTTTAATGTGTTTCAGTAGCATTGCTCAGGCGATCAGGGGGCTACCGGGGTCAGATGTGGCCAAAGTATACCGAGAAATCCAGAGGAACCTGCGCTTGTAGGGCCACCCAAGCTATCAGGGGGCTACCACCGGGGTCAGACGTGACCAGAGTATACCGGGGAGTCTAGAGTAACCTGGGCCTGTGGTGTGTATCTATGCTTAGCCTTGAGGCAGCTCTGTGTGCACGTATGACCTTGTGATTTGGTTTACACCGTAGGGGGCATTTTGTGTCCAGAGTAACCCGCCGTTGTAAACGAGTATTTGGGTACAAAGTTGGTGTAGTTTTCTGATAACGATTGAATGCTTTAAAATGTGTTTATGAGAGTTGATCATGCCACTGTTTTACTAGCATGTGTTTGAGATGCTATTGAATCTTTTATACTTGGCCAATGTTTTATTGAATGATTTAATTACTTTTATTGATGATTTAGAAAGCGATAACTTATGTTTATATTAGATTACCACTCACTGGGTATTAGCTCATGCTTTCGATGTTTTTCCCCCCCAGGTAGCGTTAAAGTTCCGGAAACACGCTGAGCTATTTACTGCCACATGACAAGAGTCTCCTACTACATTGTAAGCCTTGCACTGTTGTAAATAGATTGCATATCACGAACCTTACATGTCATGATTTTGGGAGTATGGGACAAGAGGAGTTGTTTTGTTGTGTAATGTTTGAAAGTGTTTCCGTTGTGTCTAAACTTTGTTCATGGTTTGTATATAACAGGAGATAGGAAGTTTATGAAACTTGTTTGTGGATATCATAAAATGGAATATGCTGAATGGAAATTAAATGTGCTAAAGAATTATTGTGTAATTGTTTAGATTTAAGCACAGGTTAAGTTGGTTAGTAAGATGCTAAATGTCATCGGGGGAGGTGATGTTTGGCATCTTCACACCTCTTTCTAGGTTAGATGGGTAATCTGGGAGGGGGTATGACACACTGTGTATAAGTTATAATTTAGTATCAGAGTTTTTTCGCAAGAGTTATTAGGTAGTAAGGGTCGGCCAAAGGGTTGATAACTGTTTCAGTCGCGCCCTTTCCTAGGCTAAGAAGGTGGTTTGGGGCGGGGTGTGACACAAAGGAATATTTCAGAAAGCTTACTAATAGCAGTGAAGGCTAGGAAGCTGCTAAGTAAAAGATGTGAAGCCTATTTGGCCATATGACAGTTTCATAGGACGAGAAGATGAAACCTAAGGATATACCAATTGTATAAGAGTTCCTGGATGTTTTCCCTGAAAACTTATCAAATTTACAATCTGACTAGGAAGTTGAGTTTACTATCGATTTAATTTTAGATACAACACCAAAATTTTCAAGTACCATTGAGCGTGGTGCCAGAAGAACTTAGGGAGTTGAAAGTTCAGTTATAGGAATTAATAAATAAGGCTTACAACAGATTCAGTATGTCACCTTGATGACATATTGGTGTATTCAAGCAGCAGGGAAGATCATGGGAACCATTTAAGGATAGTTTTGCAGACGTTGCGGGAGAAGTAGTTGTATGCCATGTTCAGCAAATGTGATTTCTGGATAGACCACATTGTATTTTTGGGTTATATGGTTCCAGCAGCGGGAGTGAGTGACTCTAAATGCTTTAAATGTTTTAAGTAAATTGCTAAAGCTTATGAATGTTTAGCAATGTATGTTTACTGAAAGTTATTTATGACAACTATTCTCAAATAGTTACCAAACAACGCACCTGACATTAATGTTGTATATTTTTTTTACAATGACCATGAGGATGCGTTGGTAAAGAATGTGTTTGGGCAACTAAGTTATTAAGAGATAAGAATATGAAAGCAAGTAATTATAAATAGCTCAGTACTGAGGTACACGAAGAAGGTACTAGAGCTTAGATTAGAATGTGAATAACTCAGTCCTGAAGTACATAGAGAAGGTACTGAGGCTTTGCCTTAGAATTTAAATAGCTCAATACCGAAGGACACAGAGAAGGTATCTGAGCAATAGTACCTAAGACATGATGATATTTGAACTAGAATTGTACAAATAAGGGAAAAGTTGTGATTGATAGTGTCGAGAACACTCCATTATAGTCATAAGTTGATATTGAGTGGTTGAGTAAAGATTCTCTCTCAACTAAGAATGCAAGTTATGATTCTAAGAAAAGAACTAGAAGAGATCCTTCCTAGTTAAGTGGTAACGTAATAAAGAATCATAAGAAGTGAGCAAAACGGCCACCCTAGACTAATAAACTAAGGCATAGTCTAGCAAAACAAGAAAAGTACTATGTGAGGTTTGATTTGTCAACAAGTAAAACCTAAAAGGCAAAGGCCGACAGGGTTACTCAATCCACTACTAGTACTTGAGTTGAAGTCAAGAATCACACAGGTAAACATAGACTCTTCACTAGAAATAGAATGTATAGCAGGATTGCTCAGAGGTTAGTGGCAAATGTTAGTGAAGTCAGAGGAAAGAAGTTAATCTAGAGGAAGTCTTAGTCAGATTACTCCTAGGAGGAAAGAAAAGATGAGCAACAGTGAGCTCTAAATGTACCAAGGGGACGTTGAGTATAAAAGTAAGGAACAAAATAGCCAGTGGAAAAAAAAAAGGAAAAGGTCCAGATTTGTTGATGTTCCAGGTAATAGCTCGGAGTTTGAAATGTAACCGAGCTAGGGACTGGTACAGTTAAGAAAACCTTATGTATACAGTATGGTAAGCCATAGTTTGGGAAATGTTATAGTACAAAGAATGTCTTCTCCCAAGTATGGATGGAAAGGACATTCTAAGAAGTGTGCTCTTGGTTAGGTCAAGAAATCTAGTTGACACAAATATTGATTTCACAGCTAGCAAGTAAATCAAAGATATGACAACTTGAAAAGAATGTTCCAGTGGTAGTGTTGGGAGATGGAAAAGGACCACCGTGGTAAAAAAAAATGATGAAAGAGTCACCAGAGGAATGTGACAAATACAGTGAACTATGATGATCAAGTCGTTCATACGTACTAGTATTATTTAATATGAACAAAGTTAATATCAGAGTAGCGCATCAAAAGCATAGTAAAAGGAAGAAGAAAGAAAAGAAGGAGGTTGTAAAGTTTACGACCAAAGGATGTTGTGAAACTCTAGTTATAAGTAAGTCCGAGCAAATTTCGAGGATGAAATTTCTTTTAGGGGGGAAGAAATTGTAAAACCCGAACCCTAATTACTTTAAGTAAGAGTAAATAATGAGATGTATCCTAATGAGTTAAATGAAGCTATGTTTTAGGAAGGATAGAGGTTGGAAGCACGAAGAAATAAGCTCTTGTGTAGCTAAGTGTAAACCCCGAATTCTAATTGCCTAAACAAGTATGTTTCACCAAAGGAGTGATATATTAAATATCATATAGATGAAAATCCATGTTTTTTATAAAAGTTGAGGAGAAAGGAAAAGAAAAATGTATTAAATAAAAAATCACTTATTGGCTTGGGCTGGAGACATTAAACATGAGTTGACGTGGCGGTTAATCCTTGAATTTGGGAAGCGGTAAGAAGGTTAAAAGGAAGAAGAAATTCGAAAGTTTGGTTTCGGCAATTTACATGAGCAAATTTAGTGAAATCGGTTCCATTTGAAAGCTGGGAGAATCTAGTTTTCAAGGTTGTCTTGCTGAAGAAAGATATCAGGAGAAGAAGAATGGAAAGTGATGGAATTATAGAAGAGATAGAATTTCAGGTTAAGTAGAGCCCAAGGTGGAGATTGGGAGCTCTAGGGCAAACTATAAAGAATTTATGGCTGAAATTTTTTTGTAGAAGGAAGTTTCTTCAAAAGAGGTTTGGATTTTGAGTTATGAATTTTTAAAATTGTAACAGTGAACCTGTGCATCAGCAGACAACTGCTTGGGAAGAATAAGCAAATAGCTCACAGTGGAGATTATAGCAAGATGTTGTGAAGAGGATCTCGCTCTAGACGGGAATCTCGCTAGAAATTGGGCAGGTATCACTAGTGTTGCTGGTGAGTAGGTATCGTAGGTGTCGCTAGTGGCTGAGTATCGCTAGTGTCGCTGGGGGCTGAGTAACACTGGTGTCACTGGTAATGAGTATCGCTGGTGTCGCTCTAAGGGATCTCGTTGGTGTCGCTCGTGGGGATCTCGCTGGTGTCGCTCATGGTGATCTCGCTGGTGAAGCTGTCTGTGTAAAATTCCTTTAATAAATGAATTAATTGAGGTATTCTACTAAGAATTCTCAGTGGTTTAACTGGGAAATATGTCCTTTCAGGCCAAGGAAGAGCTAGGGGAAGCATATAACCTATTAAGAGGCCAACAAGCTGTGAGTGACTATGTGATGAATTAATGTTTTAATAATTTAGAAACTATGGTTCCTTTGAAGCTATTTGTCATGCTAAGTGTTGGAAACTATGATTTCTGTGAAGTTAGTCTCCTGCTAAGTGTTTAAATGATATGCCAAGCAACATATTTGTGAAACGGTTTCTCATGTTAAGTAAAGCATATTTTCCATGGGATTTGGGTAGATATGTTATCTTATCCAAATTCTTTCAGTAGGTTTAAGTAACTCCATTATTATCATGAACTAGTATGATGGATGAACTAGTATGATGATGATTTGAGCACTAACTTTTAGTGTTCAACTAAATGTTTATGACTAATTTTACTTAAAACGAGGTACCAAAGGACACTTGAGAAGGTACCTGGCCAATTTGATACCGAAGGACTTTTGAGAAGGTATTTGGCCAATTTAATACCGAAGGACATACGAGAACATATCATAGAAGCTCAATACTGAAGGAAAAATTTGAGAAGGTATCTGAGCGAAAGTACTTAAGGATACTGAAGGACAATGAGAAGGTATCCTAGTCAAGTACCTGAGGATACTGAAGGACAATGAGAAGGTATCCTAGTCAGGTACATAAGACATGACGATACTCAGTTATAACCACGTGCACGTAGGTAATATGATGTCGAGGGATTGAGCAAAAGAGTTCTCCCCGACTAAGGTTGACGTTGAGGGTTAGAACTATTAGTGCACTCTCAACTAAGGATAAAGGCAGTCATATATTCTTCTAGGCTTGAAGGATAGCTTGATGTTTCTAATGCTTGTGAATGTTTATCAACGTTTGATGTGTACTAATGTGTGAGTTTTCCAAGTATGTTTTCCAAGTCCAATGCATGATTAGTGGTTTTACAAGCTGGTTCAATATGTTTTAAGCCAACTTATTTCACAAAATATGAAGCGTGCGTTAGGGTTAAAGCTAAGGTTGAATGAAGCATGACGTACTATGTGTTAAATACCTAAGGTTGCCAAGGTACATGCGTTGGTATTTCTAAAAATAATTAGTAGGAATACTGGTAGGGAAGGTATCTGAATAAATGTACCTAAGGTGTTGATGATACATAGCAAACTCCATGTGTATGTAGGCAAGTAGGAATGAGAGGCCGAAGTACGGGTCTCTTGGCCTATAATAGACGTTGGGAGCTAGAGCGGTGTATGCTCATTCTCAACTAAGATGTAATGATGATTATTGATATATATGAGTTGTTATCAACGTTTATGTCTTAAGGATGTTGTTGAGATGCCATCGGAATATTTGAAGAGATCGATGTAAGGATCTCTTCTAGCCATAGTTTAATATGAACAGGTTTAGGTAGAGGTCTCATCTGGCCATGGCTTGATGTTGGGAACTAGAGCAGTGAGTGTTCATTCTCAATTAAGGTTCAGGTTCCAGATACGATGGTTTTGAAGGTGTTTATGTACACGTTTGCTTGGTAGTGGTCAGTTCCCAGAAGACTTTTCTGATGCTGCTCTAACACTTAAAGAAACAAATTGAAGGAAGCGTAATTAAAGACCTGTATTAGCTAGTACACATGTGTCTGTCTAGTGACTAATACTTTTGATGGGTCTCACTAGGTTGTATTATCTATGTAAAAACAAATGTTGCGAAACCCTGTAATGTAAATGTGTTAAGCTCTGTGTCATTATATATGTATTCAGGTTTTGAATATTATTTTAAAGTAAGATAGGCAGTAAGTGCCAGCAAAAGGGGTTGGTAACTACTGTAGTCACCATTCCATCAAGGTTAGGAGGATAATCTGGTGCGGGGTGTGACATGAAGTGCCAAGCAACGAATTTTTGAATCTGTCTCTCATGCTAAGTAAAACATGTTTTCCATGGAGTTGATATGATTTAAATATGTTATCTTTTCCAAATACTTTTAGTATGTTTAAGTAACTCCATTTTTATAATGAACCAGTATGATATATAAACTAGTATGATGATTTGAGCACTAATCTTTAGTGTTCAACTAAATGTTTATGACTAGTTTTACTAAAACGTGATACCGAAGGATATTTGAGAAGGTATCCGCCGAACCAATTAGGTACCGAAGGACTCTTGAGAAGGTACCTGGCCAATTTGATACCGAAGGACTTTTGAGAAGGTATCCGGCCAATTTGATACCCAAGGACATATGAGAAGGTATCATAGAAGCTCGATACTGAAGGAAAAATTTGAGAAGATATCTAAGCAAAAGTACCTAAGGATACTGAAGGAAAATGAGAAGGTATCCTAGTCAGGTACATAAGGTACAACGGTACTCAATTATAACCACGTACATGTAGGTAATACGACGTCGAGGGATTGAGCAAAAGAGTTCTCCGCGATTAAGGTTGAGATTGAGGGTTAGAACTAATAGTTCACTTAACTAAGGATAAAGGTAGTCATATTTCCTTCTAGGCTAGAAGGATAGTCTGGAATTATTAATGCTTATGGATGTTTATCAACGCATAATATTACTAATGTACGAGTTATTCCAATGTACGTCTTTCATATCTAACGTATGCTAATAATTTTTTGAGCTACGTCAATATGATTGAAGCTAACTTATTTTGTAAAGTATGAAGCTGCATTAGGGTTGAAGCTAAGGTTGAATGAAGCTTGACATACTATGTTTTAAATACCTAAGGTTGCTGAAGTACATGCGTTGGTATTTCTAAACATAATAAGCAGGGTAGGGAAGGTATCTGAATAAATGTACCTAAGGTGTTGACGGTACATAGAAAACTCCATGTGTATGTAGGCAGGTCTGAATGAGAGGCCGAAGTATGGGTCTCTTGGTCGATAATAAACATTGGGAGCTAGAGCGGTGTATGCTCGTTCTCAACTAGGAAATAAGGATGATTATTGATTTATAAGAGTGGTTATCAACGTTTATGTCTTAAGGATGTTGCTTGAGATGCCATCGGTATATTTAAAGAGATCGACATAGGGATCTCTTCTAGCCATAGTTTAATATGAACAGGTCGAAGTAGAGGTCTCATCTGGCTATGGGTTGACATTGGGAATTAGAGCAGTGAATGTTCATTCTCTACTAAGATGCAAGTCTCAGATACAATGATTGTAAAGGTTTTATGTACACGTTTGTTTGGTATATTTTAATTCCAATATTCTGTTTTCGAGCTTTCAGTTTAAGCATGAGATTTACATTATATTTTAATTCCAGTATTATGTTTTGTAAAGGTTTTTTGTTTTACTTTCAAGTAGCGGTCAATTCCCAGAAGACTTTTTTGCTGTTGCTCTGCCACTCAAAGAAACAGGTTGAAGGAAGCGTAATTGAAGACCTGTATTAGCTAGTACACATGTGTCTGTCTAGTGACTAATAATCTTGATGGGGCTCACTAGGTTGTAATAACCATGTAATTACAAACAATGCTGTGAAATCCTGTGATGTAAATATGTTAAGCTTTGAGTTATTATGTATGTACTCAGGGTTTGAATATTATTCTAAGGTAAGATAGGCAGTAAGTGCCAACAAAAGGATTGGTAACTATTGCAGTCACCATTCCGTCCAGGTTAGGAGGGTAATCTGGTGCGGGGTGTGACAATATATATATATTTCTTCTCTATGACTATAAAAGCATAATTACGTTGTTGGCTTGCATTGCTCTGATGAATGAATGGTTGTTGAGAAAAAATTTGATAAATATTATATTTTAATTTAGAAAATTTATTTCACTACTACATTTGAGCATAGTATTAAACATATATTTGATTAGTATATATTATAATATTTATGAGTAGGAAATGACATGCCTAGTTAGCATGAATGGAAATAATATTCCATGTATGTTATATTTGTTAAATTGGAGAATAAATTATCTAATACCTGTAATTTCCTTATAGACAAATGATAGATTTTGACAGCATGCATTGCTTTGTTTCAAACCAAGTCTTTAATGTGAAATGATATATTAAAATAACAATAATAAAAAAAATTAATAAATATATGTATCGTTCTTCAGTGAAATAAAATAAGTATCGTCAACCTAATAAAGAAATGGCCAATGGACATTTCCATATTAAGATTAAAATTAAAAAAACCAAAATATGAACAAAAAAGTTAATAATTGGCAGGTTCTGATCAACATTCCGACCTGAGCATAGGCTTTTAAGATTTGCAGGTTTCTGCTATTACATGAGAAGAGGAAACAATTTGTATAAGATTCAAAATAGAGATAAAATGTTAATATCCATTTTCATTGTATTCGTGGGAATACATGTATCCTATATATATAACAACACTAAACATAATCTATACAATGTTATTTATAAGAAGAATGATATCTAAACTAAATGAATCCTCCTCAATATTAATTATGAATTTTTCACTACCCTTTTCTTATTTCTTCTTTTTTCTTTCTTTTAACTTTTATTTTCATTAAAGGAATTTTAAATAAAGCTACAGGCCAGGAAGTATTGGATCCATAACTAATAAATTCATCTCTGAAAAGTATATTATAAGGATTATATGAGACATGGAATATCTAATCCTTATAATATACTCACCCCAATTAAAATATAAAAGCATTGGGTTGTTAATTGATTATTCTAAAAGTGATGTACAATGTTCATACTTGATGATCATACGTATACTAACTATCAAGAATATTAAAGATGAAGTTAATAGTCATTATGAAATTTGGTATAAAAACTAGATGTACTGACCATATAGAGAAAAACAATAAAATATTTTTAGTAATCACCTATTTTTGTTTGTTTTTCATTCTTAAAATGCTTATGAATTTCCAATTAAGTTTTAATGCATAAATCTAATGAATGATTCATTATATTTAATTTACTTAAAGTTGATATAAAATCACATTCATATAAAACATAATATCACTATTAATTAGTACTTAAAATTTTATCGAGACATGTGGTAATTTCAAACATAATACCACTAATTAATAGTGATATTATGTGTTATATGAATGTGCCTTTATATCAACTTTAAGTAAATAAAATATAGTCAATAGATTTATATATTAAAACTTAATTGGAAATTCAAAAGTATTTTAAGAAATAAAAACAAATAGAAATAGGTGATTACTAAAAGTATTTTATTGTTTCTCTATATGACAAGTACATAAACTTTTTTTACAAAATTCCATAATAACTATTATCTTCGTCTTTAATATTCTTGATAATAATTATATGTATGATCATCAAATATGAACATTGCACATCACTTTTGGAATAATCAATTAACAACCCAATGCTTTTATATCTTGATTAAGAAAAAAAAACATTACACTTTTTCACTCTTTCATATACAAGGGGATTTCACTAATCCGTGCTCAGCTGGCTTTGATTTCATACTTGTTCGAATAGATCAGAACGTTTTTTATTGCATGATAATAAAGAAAATTACCAAATTAAAAAAATCCAACTCTGGATTGGTTCATAATAAATTATTTAACTATTCAACTTTTCTAGGCAAATTATTCAATCTTTTTAGGATTATAGGAATTAAAATAAAACTGTATATAATCTTTTTTTGTTACATACTAAAAACCTACTATTTCTTACTGAATTTAATTATTAAAACTACAAGATTTTAAAAGAAAATGGACAAAAAGAAGAAAGTTTTTTTCATACTAAATGTCTATTATGTACAAATAGAAAATGACTTTATAAGATTTCAAAAGAAAATGGACAAACAGAAAATATTTTTCATACTAAATGATAGAAAAAAAGAGAATTTTTCTATGGATAGAAATGACTTTATAATATATTTCACTTCACCATTTTTTAGTGCATCTCGTTCATAAAGTCTGCATTATAAAAAAAATAATCAGAATTCAATAAATTATAATAATTAGATATGAGAACAAATATATATAAAATAAAATAAAATAAAATTACCTATAAGTCCATAGACAAATATAATTATCACAAATATATCATATGCGTAGAGGGTTATGCCCGAAGGCAGATCCTTGTTTATTTCTAAAAACAGATCCAAGGTTTGGACGCTGATAATGATCATTAAATGAAATGTGATTAGTATCATTACAGAGAAAATCATACCTTTTTTTTATTAAATTATCCAAATTACCCTTATGATTTTCCATAAATATATACATTTCTCCATTCGTCCATAACAAAACAAAAAATCAATAACTTTCTTTCTTTCTCTCGTTCCATCCATTTTTTTTCATTTTGTAATTTCTTCTACTCTGTCATCCCATCCTTCATTTTCTTTCATTATGTAATTTCTTCTACTAGTCTTTCAATCAGCCATAACAAAACACAAATATTCATACCTTTCTTTCTTTTCTCTCGTCCTATCCTCCATTGCGTTCATCAAGATTGTAAAGAAAGTCAAGGTTGATTTTTTTTTTCTTTTTTGAAATTGGTATGGATACTGATCGTTTGCTACTTTTAATTCAACTGGCTACTTTGTTCATCATTGCATTACAAATCTTACTTCCATATGTTTCCCTTTTTGAAAATCTGGAATCTGAACTATTTTTGAACCTGGGTCAATATCTAGTTCGCCAAATAAAAAAATCCTTTTTCAAGGTCATTTTTCCTGTAATGACATTAGTTACGTTTCATTTAATGATCTTTATTAGTGTCCAGACCTTGGATCTATTTTTGGAAACAAGCAAGGATCTGTCTTCAGAAAAAAACCCTCTACGCATATGTTCTATTAGTGACAATTATATTTGTTCATGAACTTATAGGTAATTTTATTTTAATTTAATTTATATTTATAATATATCTAATTATTATATTAAAGACGAAGTTAATAGTTATTATGGAATTTTATTTTAAAAAAATAATGAACTTGTCATATAAAGAAAAACAATAAAATACTTTTAGTAATCACCTATTTTTGTTTGTTTTTCATTCTTGAAATGCTTTTAAATTTCTAATTAATTTTTAATGCATAAATCTAATTAATGATTCATTATATTTTATTTACTTAAAATTCATATAAAAGCACATTCTTATAAAACATAATATAACTATTAGTTAGTGATATTATGTTTGAAGTTACCATGTCTCAATAAAATTTTAAGTACTAGATAATAGTGATATTATGTTTTTATATGAATTTGATTTTATATCAACTTAAGTAAATAAAATATAATGAATTCTTCAATAGATTTATGCATTAAAACTTAATTGAAAATTCAAAAGCATTTTAAGAATGAAAAAAAAAAACAAAAATTGGTCATTACTACAAATATTTTATTATTTTTCTCTAGCTTCTGGCCACTTTATTCCGTCACCCGAGATCCAAATCAGCAAAGGCAAAGATCTCTTTCTTCCTCGCGTGACAAGTACATAAAGATTTTGTACCAAATTCCATAATGGCTATTAACTTCGACTTTAATATTCTTGATAATAAGTATACATATGATCATCAAGTATGAACATTGCACATCACTTTTAGAATAATCAATTAAAAACTCAATGGTTTTATATTTTGATTAAGGGGAAAAAGTATATTATACGGATTAGATATTCCATGTCTCATATAATCCTTATAATATACTTTTCATAGGATGAAATTATTAGTTGTGGATCCAATACATGTTGGCCTGTAGCATTATTTAAAATTCCTTTAATAAAAAGAAAAATCAAAAGAAATAAGAAAATGGTAGTTAAAAATTCATAATTAATATTTAGGAGGATTAAATAAGTTTACTCATTCTTCTTATAATTAATATGTCACACCCCGCCCGAAACCACTTTCTTAGCCTAGGAAAGGGCGCGACTATAGCAGTTATCAACCCTTTGGCCGACACTTACTGCCTAATAACTCTTGCGGAAAAACTCTGATACCAAATTATAACTTCTATACAGCGGAATGTTTTTAAGGCCAAAGATTTATTAATTCAGAAATATAACAAGCTTTAGAGTCATTACAACATTAGATTCATAAGTCCCAAGCCTAAAAACCCTAGTCCCTATATGAACAACAGAAACATAACATGCGTACAATATTTACTGTAAATACCTAGACAGACGGGTTACAAATATCTTTATCCTTTTGGTGGCAGAGCAGATGCAGAGTTATCTTCTGAGGATTTGACTGCCCTGGGGGAAAGGAAAACATTTGAAAACGAGGTGAGCTTGCACCCAATGAGTGACGTAAGAAAGATAATTGATTCTCATGCAAAATCTCAATAAAGAGTTCAAACTGAAATATAAGCTTCTACAGTACTTGTACTGCAGTATAAACATTTTCCAAGCATGAAGCATATAAAGTTGTTTTAATCATAAAACAGTAAAACTATTTCTCTTTTGAAAGTAACCCTACTGTGGGTAAAACTAATCCCAACGCCAACTACTAGTCCAGAGAGAACCCTTTTGTTCAATCTCTGACTCTATCTACCTACGTGCACGTGGCCATACTAATTACTGTCCTAACTTAGGTACTTCTGCTCATATACCTTCTCAGATGTCCTTCAGTATTGAGCTACTAGGATACCTTCTCAAATGTCCTTCAGTATCCGGTTGGTTTGGTACCTTCTCAAATGTCCTTCAGTATCTAGTTGGGCGGATACCTTCTCAAACGTCCTTTGGTATCGCGTTTTAAGTAACACTAGTCATAAATGACTTTTCTCTTTAAAGCATGTAAAGTATAACACATATAAAAACATAGCTTTAAAGAATACTAACGCATGCAGGATATATTTAACACATATAAATAGCTTTTCAACAAACTTCCCACACACGCATACGTTTAAAACATAAATCATATTTTGCTTGGAAATCCTTTTGTAAAACTAGCTGGCATGAGAGTAATCTTCTTTGAAACATGCTTTCTATAAAAAATTGTAAATCAAACATTTTAAGAAAATGTTTTAGTCAAACGTTTTAGTCACTCACCTCGATCGCTTAGGAACTTTTCACTCTTGTAGTTCCTTTTCTACCTCGGGCTCTCTTTCACCCCTAGAATTTAGATTCAACTTACAGCTCAGATTACACATAATTCTAGACCTTATTTTGAGATACTTTCTTCTACAAAACTACTCTAAAATTTTTCAGAAAGCTTACCCTAAAATTTGAGCTTAGAATTTCTTGTGGTTTGGCCGGAATCACTGAATCTCCAAGACTGGTTCAAGCTTAACCAACAGCCTGACCTTTTTGTCTTCTTCTCAGTTTTCAGCCCGATCCCTTTGAGATTTCCTCCGGCAGCCATTCCTTGAAAACTATATTTCTAGAGCTTTCAGGTGACTTTGAAATCACTCCAAACGCACGAGTTAGTTGGGAGAACTCCTCGTCCTAAATTGATGCTGCTTTCTATCCAATGCGTTTTCTTTGAAGTTTTAAGACCAATGCATGGATTTTTCTCTCAACTTTCCCACTCTTTTCCAAATGAAATTTGAGTTGTGGTCTGAAGAATGAAGCCTTTAATCCTATTTATAGGCGTTCAAACCTTCCCCAAAGGTTGACACCTCCTTCTTGGCTGCATGTCCAAGTGTTCTTCTCTCATACTACCAACACATTTTTCTTCTAAGTGTCTTCCTTCTATGAAGCCAACGCATGAGCCTCAAAATTGCATGTCCTAAAATGCAATCACCTCAATTTCTTAGGGCTTAAGGCTTCCTCCCATGCATGGGTCTTCAAATTGCATGTCCTTAGATGCAACCACCTCAATTTCTTAGGGCTTAAGGCTTTCTTCTAGGAAGACACATGGTTTGATGATGCTTCCCTTATGACCTCACCCTTTGTATGCGTTCAATTAGGGATGTTCAATGCATAATCCACCACAAAGCAGCCTAAACTCAACGTATAAATGTTTGCTTGGCCGCTCGACGCATAGGCGAGGCCCTTCGACGTTCGCGTGGATGAGGCGCTCGAATGCATCACCAGGCGAGGCGTTGCTGCGCGCTTGCTCGACGCATAGGCTGCTCTCGCTCTCTCCCACTTTCTTGCTGGTCTCACTCCTGTCTCTTATACACATCTAGATGTGTATAAGAGACAGCTTCAATGTCGCTCACTCCACATAGGCTGCTCTCGCTCTCTCCCACTTTCTTGCTGGTCTCACTCTCTCTGATCTCGGTCTCTCCCATTTTCTCGCTCAAAATCTCGCTCTCTCCTATAATCTTGCTCTCTCCCACTTTCTCACTCGAAATCTCGCTCTCTCCCACTACGAGTGTTGTTTGCCTCCGTGCCACTTTTACACGAATTTTCCAGATTTTCCCCAAAATCAATTTCCATATTTTTCTTTCAAATCTTCAATCCTTTCTTCACCAATGCATACCACCACCAACGCATCCAATGAGTCTAATGCATTGGTCTAACCACCAAGCCATGTGTTACTCTTACTTCCAATTCTCCCTTTGCCCAAGTAATTTCTCCAAAATCTTTTGACCAATGCATACCAATGCCTATTCCAACACTTAGTCAATTTTCATCAATTTAAGCTTAACCCAAAGCTAATCAAGGAAAAATCTATCCAAAACTTAGAAATTTCCTTTACTTCAACATAGGATTTAACTTTCTCCTAGTTAATCCCTTAATCACCTACTTAAGTAGGAAAAATGGAAATTCGGGTTTCACATAATATTGTATAGATTCTGTTTAGTGTTGTTATATATATTCGATACATATATTCCCACAAATACAATGGAAATGGAGATTGACATTTTATCTTTATTTTGAATCTTATACTAATTGCTTCATCTTCTTATGTAATAGTAGAAACCTACAAATCTTAAAAGCCCATGCTCGGTTTGGAATGTTGGTCAGAAGAAACCTACAAATCTTAAAAGCCCATGCTCGGTTTGGAATGTTGGTTAGAACCTACCCATTGCCAAGAAATCAATGTTATTAACTTTATTTGTACATATTTTGGTTTTTTTTAATCTTAATATAGAAATGCCCATTTGCCATTTTTTTATTAGGTTTACTATACTTATTTTATTTCAAAGATAAAATATACATATATTTATTAATCTTTATTATTGTTGTTGTTTTAATGTATTATTTCACAATAAATACCTGGACTGAAACAAAGCAATGCATGTTTTCTAAATCTATTATTTGACTATAAGGAAATTACCACTTGCCTTACGGGTGTTCAAAAAATCGGGTGGTCCGAAAAAATTGATCAACCCAATCCAACCCGTGTGGTTTTGGTTGGGTTAGGTCCAAATAAATGAAAATTTTATAGTTTGGATTGGTTCATGGGTCACTTAAAATAACCCAAATCAACCTGAACTTATTATTAACTTTAAAATATTTTTTTTTAATTTTTTTTCTTATGATACAATTAAATATACATATATTTATTTTATTTCTCTGAATTTTCATTAGTTTCTGGATAATTTATGCTCCAATTTGACACATATAACACACATGAAATATTATTACCATTCATGCTTATTAGACATGTCATTTGCTACTCATAAATATTATAATATATACTAATCAAACGGGTCTTTTTAAATATAAAAAAATATTTACACTTTATAGCACAAAGTTCCAAAAGTGCAAGCATTTTGGGAACTTTTTGCTATAAAGTGTAAATATTTTTTAGATTTTTCTATTTATAAGAATTTCTCCTAATATATCAAATATATGTTGAATACCATGTTCAAATGTAGCAATGAAATAAAATTTTTGAAGTAAAATATAATATCTATCAAATTTCTTCTCAACAAATCATTCATTCATCTAGAGCATATATATATATATATATATATACACCTTCTTTTGTACCTCTTCCTACATCGAATTCTTGTTGATCCACAGTTGGCTTCGATTTCATATTTATTCGAATAGATCGGAACGCCTTTCGTTGCATAATAATGAAGAAAATTACCAAATTCAAGAATCCATCTCTGAATTGGCTCTGACAAGTGTTTCTCTAGGAGTTCATTGCAGACATATTAATAAACAAGCAGCAGCCTATGAGTTGCTTCTCTACACGTACTAAAAGGATGGCTTACTTTGCTATGTAAATTAACCTCATATCAAAATTCCTTCACCCCTTCAGAACTCACAAGTTTATGTTGCTTGACAACAATCCTGATCCAATTGATTTCACAGCTATAAAACAAACCAAAATTCACCTTTGGATTTAGATTTTCTTCCAACACGATACAATGTTCAAATCAGCTCTTCTAGAATCTTCCTCTTTTTTTACAGTTACTTCTCGTGCTCCAATGTGGACCTGACGAGCCCTAGCCCCATGTCTTGGAGGAGTTTTCCTGTCGGAATCGCCAAAATTAACATCAAGAGACATCTAGGGCATTCTTGGAACAACGTTTTTGGATTTGATCGACATTGGATAGAAAAAAATATTGCTTTCAAATTGTTGGAATCGAATGTCGATCGCTGTGCCATGAAAAATCCACTACCTTGAAAGCAAGATTGGTGCGACCTCAGTGCTAAATCGCCAAAGCCGGTTGCTCTAAAGGTTAAGACAATTCCCAATCTTCAACGTGCACTCATCAAAGAACGGGTTGGAATCGATGAAAAATTTGCTCAAGAAATAGTAGATCTAGATAGGAAAACATGAGGAAGAAGAAAAAGAAAAATCTTCTTTGTTACTTTTTTTCAAAAACTAACCCTTTTTAGAGGGAAAAATGATTGGAGAATAAAAACCATTTTTAGAATTAATTGAAAAATTAAATAAAATACCATTTTACAATTAATTTAAGAATTAATGTTTCTTTAATTGACACTCGGTTTGTAGACATTAAACATATTCTATTTTGCAATAAAATTGTTATTGAAATTTATTTAGTAAAAATGTTATTGAACATGTGAATTACACTTTTTAAACCTAAATCCAATAAATAAAGAACCCCTGATATAGCATGAATACTCGAAATTTATGTAGAGTCATAAAAATGGATCAAGTTTATGTAGTAGCCAAAATGGTCTATAGTATAGGGATAAGGCTAGGTACCTTATCTTGGGGATACTATGGATGCGACCCACTTTGTAATTGTTACATTAGTTGTAAATTGTTATAAATGAAGTAATCATAAATTGTCATATGGGGACATGTGAGTGGGGGTGTCCTATGCAATGAATTTGCATAAGACCGGACCGCGAAATAAGTCACTTTTACTGACTGACTATTTCAATTCGATGACCTAGGTAACTCGATCTTAATCCTGAGCTAACTATGAATTCTTGTTTATTTGGAATTATCTTTTAATTTGCATAGGTGAGAGTGGCTCAACATTGACGACTCAATGAACCTCCCATTTTAGAGGTAAGACCAGGTAGATAGCTGGGGACATAGTCCTGCAAGATGAAATTCACTCTTACCCGACTGTAGGGTTAGTAGACAGATTGTCCTTTATTTTTTTTTTCATAAAATCGATATTAAAACATCAAATTTAGGCTTTGTGAATTAAGGAAGATCATATGATTCTCCTTCCTTGACTTCGGTTCTCTCTTTTGGTTTTCAATAACCCAAAAACTTGCTTTGTCAGGTCTTCCTTAAGTGCTGACTTCAAATCTTGAACAAGGGGCCCTGCAATCTCTAAGGCCTAAGAGGGACTTGATTTATTGGTTGGACCACAAATCAATTGTTCATTAGAAGATCAATGAGACTTAAGGAGCAAGATGTAATTATAGGATAAAACGGTAATTTTGACCTAGCTGTAATTATAAACAACCTTTGAAGGATCGACTTATTAATCATGGTTGAATCATGTGGACAAAAATGTATCTATAGTGAGGACAGTACAACTACTAGACTTTAGTGGAGTGTCTCGGTAGTTAACGAATATTGGTTAATAGGGGTAATGAGATTAGCCAATTAATCTCGATCGTTAGAGCTCATGATTTTTAGGTCAATTAGATCCCCCTACTAGCTCACATCGAACTAAACTTTAAGACAGTGTGATGAGAGAATTTGTAAATATTCAAATTCGAATTAGGGAATGAAGTTTTAATTATATACAATATAATTAGACATTTGATTGTTGAATTAAACGAAATTGGAGAGTTGTGAATATTTAAATTTGATTTAAATATTATACACGTGAATGGGAATTCACATTCGAGATTGGTGTTTATATTAATTTAATATTTGATATTAAATTAATTATTTAAAATTAATTGTTAAAACTAATTTTATTTAAAATTGTTTTAAAGAAGTTGTTTTATTTAAAACTAATGATTTAAATTAATTCTATTTAAAAATTGAAGTTCATTTAAATTTTATTTTGGAAATACAAAATTAAAATGAATTTTTAGTTACTGGAGTTTTCCTATATCTTCCACTTAGTTAAACACCTACCAAATTCACCTTATTAATGGTTAATTAGGTGTCACCTTAAGATGCAATTTTAATTGCATGATTTTCTTTCTTTAAAAAGAAAGAAAATTTCTGAATTTGGGTTCTTCTTGGCTAGCTTATGAAGCTAGAAAATCTTCTCAAAGTTGATAACTCCAAAAACTCTCCCCAACTCTAAAATTTCCTTCAATTTCTTCACAAATTGGATCCCACAATCTATCCTAAGGCCAAAGTATAGTGGGAAAGACTCTAGCTATGGTCCATAAAGGGTTCGTGATCAGATTTTAGCAAAGGGAAATTTTTAAGTTTCTATAGAGATTGTATCTAAAACCCTAATTTCTTGATATGAACATGTCTGCTTTAATCTCAAAATTAATATAATTAAAAATATATCTACAGTTCGAAGAGTGTAGCTGAAATTCTTTAGTGGAGTGGTCAACAGTTAATAATGTAGATTAGTTTAATTAAAGAGTTTAATTAATTAATTAATCTCATATCATTGGAGCTTCTAATCTGTAGGTCCATAAGGTCCCCTTACTTGTTCACTCATAATAAAATAAGGAATAATTATTTCTGGAATAATTTGAATTGTTCAACTAATTTAAGGGAAATAAAGGTATTAATCATATTAATGTGATTAATATAAAGTGTAATATATATTGATATATTATAATATATAGTTAATTATAAACATGATTTATAATTAAAGCTATATAATATGTGAGAAATAATTATTTGAATAAGATTCAAATATTGTTTATATGAATAAGATTCCTAAAAATACTATAAGTTAAATTTAATGTGAATAAAATTCATATTAAACAATAGATTAAAAGAGAGATTTGCATCTTAATATGGTTAAATATATAATATATAGTTGATAAATTAAGTTGGTTAATTAATCATAATGTATATTATATTATATGATAATATAATATCATTTGATAACTCTTTATTACAGGGGAGTTATTTATTTTCATGGATTGAGAGTTAGAAAACTCCTTCCCTCTTAACTATTTAATATGTATTGTGAATACAGGGTAGAGCAAAAGAGTTCAACGTAAAAGAAAAACTCAAACGAAAATCTCTTTAAAAAAGTCATTTTCTCAATCTCTCTGCATTCTTACCATCCTTCTCCCAAAAAACTCTAAAGGAACCGACATATTCTCTTCCTTGCTGGAGAATAGCAAGGTAATTGTGTGGTGTTGTTCAATATTTTGGGTATGGTGTTTTGGAAGTGTTCCTGTGTTTGTGATTGTTTGGGGAGATCAAGCAGTGGAGAGAAATTTTGTGAAGCAAGATTTCTACAAGACTAAGTACTTCCTCTTCTCTTCCCCCATGTTGAAAAGCATGCTTATAGGTTTTGATTGTTTATCCTATGTAAATTTATATGTTTACTTCTCTATTATTTTGTGTTACAAAATTGATTAACACTTGCATGACGTTTATATGTTTCTATGAGGAATTCAATTCCTTCAATTGTGGTCTTGGGCTGGATGGTGGAGGTGGTGGTGGTATGGATGGTGCGGGTGGTCTCCGGCTCGATGGTGGTGGGGTGTTCTTCGCCTCAGTGGAGGGATCTGACTCTTGTTGTTCATGGGGATCGACATGATCGTCACAATCATCTTTGTCATGTCCATCAGAACCATCGTGCAAAAATCTGACAAATGATGTTGTTCTACCCTACACAAGGATATAATAACACTACGAGAATTCCAAACAAAAAAGAAAACAAATTACAAAGCAAAAGACTAAAATAATAAGACATATCCAACACAAAGTACGCAACAAATCGGTGATAGTTTGTAACTACACCTTGACATCCAAAAAGTTGGATTGCATCTCGCGCAAAATACTCTCCACTCTAGACTCTCTTTCGTCAAGTATTTGACTGTAGTCTCTACCCTGAGCCCTTGCTTTCTTTGTTGGTGGCTCTACAATGGTGGCCTCGGGCTCATATGTCTTGAACATCTCAAACCCACAAGAAAAATCATCCTCCCCATGAGAGTGGAACACGAACTCGTTACTGCCCTCAATATTCACCCTATATTCCTCTCCAAAATTACAATTATACTGCCCATCCACATCCACATTTTTCTCATGGCTCGATACATTTGTCAGCTCCGGTGTCCCTAAATTGTCTCTCCACATAAATGATCATAAGTGTGGGGATGATCACCGACTGCCATGATGTTGAACTAATATTAAGTCGAGCTAAATTGTTATCGTATATTAAAAGAATAATTACATCACGTGTTCGATACCTATCGTGGGATTGTTGAAGACATCATGCTACAATAGCTTCTTAGGCAATGAGTAGGTGCATGCCCAACTTAAAAATCTAGGGACTGCAATTTTGATATGTCAGACTGCAACTCTAGTGGCTATCGTCAATATTGTTTAGTAAGCTCAAAACTATAATAATTATCGGCTTCTTTATAACAATTTTAAAAGTAGATTAAAATAGAATACAGTTGGATTTAGTGTCTTAAATCTCGTGAGAGCTTGACATAGTAAGAGGGATATAACTCAACCTACACGGTATGTTGGTTTAACAGAAACTCAAGCCGTCATACTAGATGATAATGTTGAGGACCATTGACCCACAAGCAGGCAATGGTTGGTGTGGACAAAGATGAATGGGTTAAAGCCATGAATCTAGAAATGAAATCTATGTACTTCAATTTTGTCTGGGATATTGTAGATCAACTTAATGGGATAAAACCTATAAGTTTCAAATTGATCTACAAGAGAAAGAGAGGTGTAGATGGTAAGGTACATATCTTTAAGACTAGACTAGCAGCAAAGGGTTATACCTAGGTTTAGGGAGTGGACTACGAAAAAACTTCCTCACCTGTTTCCATACTTAAGTGTAACAACCCAAAATTTTAGGAAAATTTTATTTTCTTTTCTTGAATTATATTGTGAAGTTGAGACAAAATTGACTTAATGTATTTAAATAATTCAATTTTAATTTAATGTGATAAGGAATTAGAGGTTTGTTTTAATTTAATTAAAGGATTTGGAAAGGTTGGATTTTATTTGAATTTTATTTGGATTTAATTCTATTGGTGGATTTTTATTTGGAATTGAATAATTAGATTACGATAATTTTTTTTATAGGAATAAATGGATTATGTAAGTCCAGAGTGTCCCAGTATCCATTAATGGATTCCTCGTCATCGCTAGGTATGTCCTTTTTTAAAATAAATCAAGAGTAATATGCAGAAGATTATGTTGGGTTATGATCGTAATTGACATGTTTTTCTTGATGAAGAATTTGTTAAAAACTGGATGTGTTGAATTGTTAAGCAATGGTACAAGTTCGAGGAAGAGGTAGTCGTGGCATGAATGCTAGAGGAGGCGGAAATCTGGAAGGACGAAACCTAGCAGTTCAAGATCAACCTATTTGAAAACCTATTACATTAGGAATGCAGGACCAGTAAGTTCAGGACCCCCTTTCCCTAGTAGATCCCTTACTGCCTAGAGGCCCTTTTAGGTCGAGGTGGTAGAGAACATAAATGCAAAGTCAAAATTGAAGCACGATTATGCCTCCACGAACACAGGATCCCCCGGCTCTCCCAACCAAGTATACTGTTATGGCTGCGATAATAGGAGAGGCTGTTAAAACGACCTTATTGGAAAAAATAAGGGATAGTGTGGCAAAGAAGGTAACTCAACAACTCAGACACAACAAATACCACCCCTGCAGGCCCAGTTGACATAGGTGCAGGCTCAGAATCAGAATTTACAAAACTTAGCATTTGTTAGATTTCAGAAAGTATAACCCCCATACGTTCAATGGGCCACTAAAGGATCCAACTAAGGTGGAACTGTGGTTATCTACTATGGAGACAATTTTTTTCATATATGAAGTGCCTTGAAGATAAAAATACTTCAGTGCGTCGTCTTCTTACACACTGAGAATGCCCAACATTGGTGGCACTCAACAAAAAGAATGATAGAAACTAATGGTGGACAGGTGAATTGGGACCAATTCAAGGAACGATTCTATGAGAAATACTTTTTTACTAGTGTGAGGTATAGGAAACAGAGGAGTTTATGAACCTAAAACAAGGGTTCATGACCATAGAGGAATATAAGGAGGAATTTGATAGATTATCTTGCTTTGTCCCTGACTTGGTGTCCATAGAGGCAAAGAGGGCTAAGAGATTTGTTAAGGGACTTTGAGATGGAGTATGAGGTATTATGCAGACTCTAGAGCCGACTACCTATGTAGTGGCTTTCGCGTAGTGACAAATTTCATAATCTTTGTAAACCGACAAAAGAAACAAATTGTAGCAGTATGGACGCAGAAAAACAATTCTGATGTCGCCCAACATAGCATTTCATAGTTCAACATGATAAGAGGAAACATGATTGGAAATGCAATAGACGCGTGGACAGTGGAAGTTAAATAAAAAAGATCAAATTGATTGTTGATGTGAAAAGTTCGTGGTAGAGCCAATGAACTTCTGATGCAAGGTTACATTCAAACCTTAGCTATGAACGAGTCTGGTCTCAACTTCTATCTACATGCACAGTAGATAGCTAAACTGATAACTAACTAGAATGAGTATGTTGTCTACCTACACACACGGTAGATAGATAACTGTTAATAAAATACAACGCTTACTTTTTAAGTTTCCTTTTTCTCCTATGTGCACATAGCTCCCCGCTCATGGGCTTAGAAGCTAGGCCCGTCGGCCTCCTGACCATCCCATACTAGGATCCTCCCAAAGGCTCAGGAACTAGACCTCTCGGTCCCCTGACCATCCCGTGAGGTTTTGCTACGGGCTCAGGAACTAGGTCTATTGACTCCTTGACCATCCCGATCACATAATCTCATTCTCATGCTAGATACTCATTCATAACATAAACATATACAATTAACTCTAAAATATATGCTTCAAGACTTAAAGAAAAGTACCACTCACCTTGGTCGTTTAGGAACCTTTCTCTCTAGAAGTTCCTTGGTTTCCTCTCGGGCTCCTCTTTATCTCGAGTTACTTCCTTCTACAAATATGCTCTAAAATGCCTCAGAAAGCTTACCTCAAAATCTTAGCTCCTAAGTCTTCGTGATTTTGCCGAAAACATAAAAAAATCAAGATTGGCCAGGCTTTCTCGACAGCTCGACCCCTCTGTCTTGTCTCACTTTCTAGCCCAATTCCTTGGAGCTTCTTCTCCGGCAGCCTTATCCTGAAAATAGACTCTTATAGCTTTCAAATGGTATTGGAATCACATCAAACACATGAGTATTCTAGGTGAACTCCTCGTCCCAATTTGATGCTACTTCCTGTCATTTCTGTCCGACAACATTTCCCCTCTTGGAACCTCTTAACCAACGCATGGTCTTGCTACCAACGCATAGTCTCCTCCCAATACACTCTTCTTTATGTCCTTTAGAGAGATTTTGAGTTCTCATCTGAAGTCCTTGGCCCTATTTATATGTCACACCCCCACCCTGATTACCCTCTTAATCTAAAAGAGGATATGACCGCGGTAGTTACTAGCCCTACTGCCAGCACCCACCACCCTAGCCCTTTAATCTAAATGCCAACCTGCTAAACATTAATAATGTATGAATATGGTATGCCTCTTTAAAGTCCTACAAAATATTATATAAATATATGCATACAGCTATGATATAACATCTAAGGGGAGAAACATTCACGAATGGGCCCAAACATCTCTAACAGAGCCCTAGTCCCACTCAAAACATGTGTACATAAACAGATCATCAACCTAAATCCTCTTAATAAGCCGAGTCTTTCAGTGGCAAGCAATAGCAAGATCAACCCTGTGGAATCTGACTGCTTCCTGAGAAGAGAAAACACAGAAATTCCATCAGCTAAAAGCCCAATGAGCGATTATAAAATCGTATAACATTATGCATTACATCACTATAACATGTAAATATACTAATGAGTATCTCAAGCAATTGTCTCTAAATGTAGCTTTAAACCATTCTTAGATATCATCAAACATCATTATTCCCTAGTTAAGAATGAGCCTAAATGCTCTAGCTCCCAACATTTATTACCGACCAAGAAACCCATACTTCGGCCTCTCATTTAGAACTGCCTACGTGCACGTGGCCATACTAAGTACCATCATACTTTAGGTACTTCTGCTCAAATACCTTCTCAAACCTGTCCTTCAGTATCGAGCTACTAAGATACATTCTCAAATGTCCTTCAGTATCAAGTTAGCCACGTACCTTCTCAAATGTCCTTCGGTACCAGGGTATTTCGTAGCATCAAGTTAAGTTCCATTGTCTACTATCTACACAAGAACTCATTCTCTCATAGCCTTCCTCTAGGAAGCATATTTCAACATTAAAAAGTTAACTTTTGTAAAGATTACATGACATACCTTGGCCTATGCTACACATATACAAGCCGGGAAACATGCGTTAAATTATTCTCCAACCATTTGTTGTTTGAGGGAGTATAAATTCATCATTAATGTCTCTGTAACTTACTTGATCTTATATGCATGAGTACTGGAGACATTAATTCACTTAGTCACTCACCGCTCGTTCAAGCTCATAATGGTTTATACGCCACTCCTAGCTTTTCTTGGCTTGAAAGGACATAATTCCCGGTTATACTATTTAGAATTCTTAATAAAAGACCTCAAATAATTCATTTATTAAAGGAACTTTCATCAACAAAGACAGCTTTACTGGCGAGATCCCCATGAGCGAGATCCTCATGAGTGAGATCCCCCTCATGAGCGAGATCCTCCTCATAAGTGAGATCCTCATGGCCGAGATCAATGAGATCCTCAAGAGCGAGATCAGTGAGATCTTCTAGAGCGAGATCAGCGAGATCCTCAAGAGCGAGATCAGCGAGATCCTCTAGAGCGAGATTAAGCTTTTCCTGGCAAACTTTCATCCTAGCGACACTCACCTTACCAGCGATACTCAGCCCAATTCCTAGCGAAATTTCCTTCTAGAGCGAGATCCTTATCACAAAATCAGTGAGATTTCCTTTATAAGCGAGATCCTCATCCCCATATCTCGCTATAACTCCCACGGTGAACTGTTTGTTTGTTCTTCCCAAGCAGTTGTCTGCTTATGCACCGATTCCCTGTTTTAAATTCAAAAATTCAGAGCTCTTTTGAAGAAATTTCCTTCTACAAACATGTTTAGAATTACGTTAAATTTCTTACCTTAAAATTTTAGTCAAGAATTCCTTATATTTTGGCTTGAAACTTCCAATCTTCACCTCAGGCCCCTGATTAACTCGAGATTCTGCCTCCTCTGTACTTTCTTCACTTCTTGTTCTTCTCCTTCTGCAATCTTTTCTCCGAAAAGACAACCTTGCAAACTAAATTCTCTCAGTTTTCGAATGGTACCGATTTCACTAAGTTTTTTCATGTCAACTGCCGAAACCAAGCTTTTGAAGTTCTTCTTCCAAAAACTTCCCGCTGCCTCCGAGTTCAAGGGTTAACCGCCACGTCACCCTCATTTAATATGTTTTTCCTTTCTTTCCATCATAATTCCTATAAATAAACATGAATTTCTAATTAATAAATATGTAATATAATATTCCTTTGGCTAAACATGCTTATCTAGGAAACCTAGAGCTCGAGGTTTACATTATAGGCATCCAAGATTGCTCTAAGGCCGACACCTCCTACTTGGCCGCACGTCCAAGTGTCTCTTCCTTACATTATTACCAAAATCTTGCACCAGCGCAACTCAAGGTGGCTTGCTCCCCTTTTACCAACGCGTAGCCTTCAACTTTGAATGTCTACTTAAAAAGATGCAAATCGTGGCAAGAAATGAGAAGAAAATAGGCCTAATTTTAAAAACCAAAAATAAAAAATGAAATGGTTACTAAATGAGACCTTGGTTTTTTGTTTTTGTTTCTCAAAATTATACTTACAAACACCCCTACCACATCTAAATTTCTTGTTTTGTTATTTATTTTTTATCCATGTTTTCAAACATCAAGTCAAATTTTGAAAATTAAAAATGTATTTCTGTTTTTTAAATTTGACTAAGAATTCAACTCTTGTACTTAAAAAAAAAATGTAACAAATTGTTCTAAAACTTTAGAAAGTTGTTAAAATAAGTAAAGCATCACTATAGTATTTAAAAAAAAAAAAAAAGAAGTGAATTTATCATAGGATAATATTTGAATAGATGACTCAAAATTTGGCCCCAAAGTGGAATATGTTCAACTTTTTCAAACTCAAGTTTTTTTTTTTTACCTTTTACATGACTCATACCAATTACCAAAATACCACCGTGGAGTTTAAAATTATATATAGAGAGGGAATGAAAATACATTTCCAATCATTTTTCTTCTCCCACTCCGAAGAGATAGGGAGATATAGATATAAAAAAGAACAAAAATAAATAAAAAGATAATTGTTTCAGAATATAAATATAGATAAATATTTGAATTAAAATCTAATTTCATTAAAAACTCAATGCAATTATGGAAGTAACAAAGAAAATCATAAAAGGAATTGAAAATCAAGGTTAGAAATTAAATTCCTTTAGTTTCCTGACATATCTGGAGATTGAGATTAGTCCGACTCGTCTCCTACTCAGTTCAATTCACTCCTATAAATAAATGCCCATCATTCATCTCCTATTCAGTTCAATTCACTCCGTTTCGATTTCTAGTTTTTTTGTGTGCAAGAAATAACGACAATAATGCATCTAGATCTTCCAAATTTAAAACAAATCTACATACCTCGAAGAAGAAGACCATCCAGAGCCAAAAAGAAAGAACAACCCAAGAATGAAACTGTCATTCCCCTGTCTATGTTGGAGGTTGCAGATATTCTAATGGAGTTTTCACAAACTATTACTCATATTGAACCGAAAAAAGTTAACAAAACCCACAAAAGAAAGAAGCCAGCTTCGACACCAACACCAGTGACTAGGACTAAGAAACATAGGAAATAGAGGAAGAAGAAGGCAAAACAGCACAAGTATCTAACGATTCCTGAGATGTCGGCAACACTAAGAGATCGAATCGTGGAGATGGGTGGGTATGAAATTAGACTGGTGATTCAGAAACAACTTCAAGATACTGATTTAAACAAGAACCAAGGACGTTTATCCCTACCGATAAAGAAACTGTTATTTGATTTTGCAATAGAGGAGGAGAGGAAGATGTTGAGCAAAGTGGAAAACCAAAACAAGAAAGGGATAAACGTGGTGATTTTAGATGATGTTCTTGAAGAAAGAATGATTTGTTTGAAGAAGTGGAAGATTGGAAGTGGAGATGTGTACTGTTTGACGATACAGTGGAATTCGTTGTTGGAGGAAATGGGACTGAAAAGTGGAGAACATATTCAACTTTGGAACTTTAGAAAAGATGATGAATTTGAGGTTTATTGTCTTTGCTTCGCTATGGTTAAGTTAGTTCGTTACTAATTTATTACGTATTTTGATGTAAGATAGGAAAGATTAGGGACTAAAACACATTATCAAGATTTAGCCGTGGAGACCAAAATAAATATTTTTTTTGATAGTTTAGGGACCAAAACAGATTTGTGAGGCAAAAACTTAAATGCATTCATTGATATTCCTATCTTCTTCATTTCACAAATTGTTCAATCACAAATTGGCAAATTCTTGTTACTTCCTTTTTTGAAATATTTTATGACTTTCTTTCTTTCTTTCTTTCTTCTTCTTCTTCTTTTTTTTTTTTTTTTTTTTTTTTTTGTGTGTGTTTCTAGTAAATTTTGAATTTCATCCTTTATCTATAAGATTGTCAATTTTAGCTCTAATTAACTTTGTTAAAAATATCATTTGATCTCAAACTTTAATGATAATAACAATTTAGTTTTTATACTTTCAAATTTATAACAATTTAGTCTCTAAACTTTAATAAATATAAATTTTATCATTTTAGATTAGGATTTGTAACAATTTAGTTTCTATCTTAAAAAACTAAGATTAATGAAATTTCGTACCTATTTAGATTGATAAACTAATTAAGGGTCAAGTTTTGTTCATAAATTTTAAATACGGGTCTGCTTGGCAACCAATTTATTGTTTTGTTTTCTATTTTTATTCTTTGTTTTTTTTAAAAACAAGTTTGTTTGGTAAGTAATTGAATTTTTTGTTTTTACAATTTAAAAAATGGTTTGGAAATTGTGAAAGTAATCATGAAAGCAAAAAAAAAAAGAAATCTTTAATTTATAGGATATTTGCAATACATAGTAGAATAAGAGAAAAGATCTAAAAATATATTACATCTTTAAAATATTTGCAAATATGGATGAGTTGACTATTCAATTTTCGAATTATTTTTTTTTAATTTCCTGATAAAAAAATGAAAAATAAAAGATATGAAAGAAAATAAAAAAGAAAGGAAAGAAAAAGAAAGGAAAAAAGAAGAATATGAAAGAAACTAAAAAAATAAAGGAAAGAAGCAAAAATCGGATAAAGAAAAGAATAAAATAAAGTGAAGAAGCAAAAACTGATGAGGAAAAGAAAGAAAATAAAAAGATTAAAAAAAGCTGTACATCAAATAAGATAAGGGAGCGCGAAATTAGAAATTAAAAAGAAATTCAAAAATTGACTAGTCAACTCATCCATATTTGCAAATATTTTAAAAATGTAATATATTTTTAGATTTTTTCTCTTATTCTACTATGTATTACAAATATCCTATAAATTAAAGACTTTTTCTTTTGCTTTCATAATTACTTCACATTTTCCAAACCATTTTTTAAATTGCAAAAAATAAAAATTCAATTAATTACTAAAATGACAAAATTGATATTTATGAAAGTTTAGAGACTAAATTGTTAAAAATTTGAAAGTATAGAAACTAAATTGTTATTATCATTAATGTTTGAGATCAAATGGTATTTTTAACAAAGTTAATTAGAGCTAAAATTGACAACCTTATATAAAAGGATGAAATTCATAATTCCCCAAAAACTCAAAAAAAAGAAAAAAAAGCCATAAAATATTTCAGAAAAGTAAGTAACAAGAATTCGCCAAATTGTGATTGAACAATTTGTGATAT
This sequence comes from Benincasa hispida, assembly GCF_009727055.1. NCBI lineage: Eukaryota > Viridiplantae > Streptophyta > Magnoliopsida > Cucurbitales > Cucurbitaceae > Benincasa > Benincasa hispida. Next base: position 418,729 of record NW_024065081.1, read on the forward strand.
GAAAAAGATAGGTACAACCATGAATACATTTAAGTTTTTACTTATTTTGGTCCCTAAACTTTGAATCTCGTTCTAATTTGGTCTCTAAACTTTCAAACATATTTGCTTTTACTCCCTAAACTATTAAAAAAATGTTTATTTTGGTCCCTACTAAATCTTGATCATCAATTTTAGTCCCTAATCTTTCCTACGATAAATTAGTAACGTACTAACTTAACCACACGAAGCAAAGACAATAAGTCTCAAATTCATCATCTTTTCTAAAGCTCCAAAGTTGAATATGTTCTCCACTTTTCAATCCTATTTCCTCCCTAACAAATTCCACTTAGTAGTCAAACAATATACATCTCCACTTATTCAAACCTGTCTCTTATACACATCTAGATGTGTATAAGAGACAGCCTTTACCCTAAAGCTTCAAAAGAACAACAAAGACATGCAGTTCAAGAAGTTCTTGGATATCCTCAAGCAATTATATATCAACATCCTTTAGTTGAGGATCTGGAAGAGATGTCAAACTATATCAAGTTTCTAAAAGATATTTTTTTTAAGAAACAAAAGTTGCCGGAGTTCAAAAGCGTTGCATAAACTGAATGTTATAGTATGATGGTTAGTAGACAGATTCCTCCTAAGCTGAAAGATCCTGAGAACTTCACTATTCCATGCTCAATTGGAGGACAAAGTTTATGTAGAGTGTTGTGTGACTTAGGGGCAAACATAAATTTGATACCTTACTCCATTTTCACTCTGTTTGGCATTGAGGAGTGAAACCAACCACGGTGATGACGCAGTTAGCTAACAGATCCATCACTAAGCCAATGGGAAAGATTGAGAATGTATTGGTAAAAGTAGACAAGTTTGTGTTTCCTATGGACTTTATAAATTTAGACTGTGAATCAGATGAGGAAATGCCGATAATTCTTTGGTAATTGGGAGAGTTATTGATGTGTAAAAGGGAGAATTGACTATGCGAGTCAATGACCAAAAGATTTCATTTAATGTGTCAAGTTGTAACAACCCAGATTTGTACGCATACAGGAAATTAAATGTCAAATGTTAAGCAGGACGACATTTTATTTAAAGAGGTGGAAATTTAGAAGGGAAAAAATAGGAAATTTATTCATTATCCAAAAATAATGAATAAGAGAGCAGAATTAGGGAAGATTAATTTGAAGTTGGATGTTAGCTAATTCAGGAGACAACGGGCAGTAGATAACTTTTTGGTTCGGCACTACTCATTAGAAGAATTAGAGGTGAATTAATTGCCCATATACTCTTAAAATTTGAAAGAGTTAAAAAGAGGAAGTGGAATCCACAAGCAGTGAAGGAAACCACGCGTGAAAACTAGCAAGATTGGAGAGAAAATTGAAAAGAGCGAGAGTGGAGAGAGCGAGATTGGAGAGAAAATTGGAGAGAGCGAGAGTAAAGAGAGCGAGATTCGCGGCGAGACAATGGGAGAGAGTGGAAGCGAGAGCGGGAGCGGGAGCGAGAGCGAGACCAGCGACAGCGAGAGTCGCGAGAGCCAAACCAGTGAGAAAGCTAGAGAGAGCGAGATTCTAAGAATAAAGAGAGTGAGATTTGGACAGAAGCGTGGATTATGCGTTGAATTTGGCCACGGTCTTATAGATTATACATGGAAAAACCCTAAAATTGAATAAAAACAAAGAATGTTGACGTAAGGGAAAACGTTAGCCAAGATTAGGTATCTTATTGAGAGGAATACATGATAATGCAATATAACAATTACATCACCTGCAAATAATAAAGTTTTGTAACTACCATAGAATTTAAAGAGAGAATGAGATAAACTACTACCTTGACTGTGATCTATTTATTCCGTATTATTTACTTTATGATTTGATCAAGTAGAAGCTTTTCCTTACTTAAACTAGAGAAATTTGGAAGCAAAATTGGGCAAGCATTACCCGACTTTTCTCTTTTAACTCACAGAACTTCCTACCCACACTTACTTTTTCACACGATTCTTTGTTACTGGAGATTTATTTGAGAATGGGTTAATATCTTCAGGAAAGGGTCTAATTTATAGTAGTTTCAGCTTTCTTAGTGTGACAATATACAAAGTGGCTTCTTTAAAATTTATTAGGGTTTAAGGAT